>NC_089504.1:98799894-98882222 GCF_036850995.1 Saccopteryx leptura | reverse complement strand
GACAAATAAAACTTCTGGGAACATCCATGAATAAGTCTTCGTGTGGACACACGAAATTTGGGAGCACATGCTAATCGTATGTTTATATCTTTAAAAAAATTACCAATCTGGGCCCTGGCCAGTTGGCTCAGCGGTAGAGCGTCGGCCTAGCGTGCGGAGGACCCGGGTTCGATTCCCGGCCAGGGCACACAGGAGAAGCGCCCATTTGCTTCTCCACCCCTCTGCCACGCCTTCCTCTCTGTCTCTCTCTTCCCCTCCCGCAGCCAAGGCTCCATTGGAGCAAGGATGGCCCGGGCGCTGGGGATGGCTCTGTGGCCTCTGCCCCAGGCGCTAGAGTGGCTCTGGTCGCAACATGGCGACGCCCAGGATGGGCAGAGCATCGCCTCCTGGTGGGCAGAGCGTCGCCCCATGGTGGGCGTGCCAGGTGGATCCCGGTCGGGCGCATGCGGGAGTCTGTCTGACTGTCTCTCCCTGTTTCCAGCTTCAGAAAAAAAAAAAAAAAAAAAAAAAAATTACCAATCTGGTTTTCACACACTTTATCAGGAGTATAGGGGAAATATTGCAGGGGTGAGGACAGTGTTAAGAAGGCTCGATGGAGAGGTGTGTGGGGGCTTCCCAGGCGGTTGCACATGTGCTGACTCCAAAGGGTGAGCAGGAATCTTCCAGATGCACGGGGTGGAGGGGTCTCTGAGACAGAAGACTGTAGAATGTGAGAAGCTCAGGGCTCAGGCTGAGGGAGGAGCTACGCAGAATTCAAGAACAGGAGGCTCTCATGGTGGAGATGGCCCGGTCCTACTTTATGAAGTAAAATGAATCAAATGTGTTTTATATTAGTTTCCTATCACATATAACAAACTACCACAGATTTAGGGCATTAACCAACATGCATATTTTTTATCTCATGACTCTGTGGTTTAGGAGCTAGCTGGGCACATGGCAACTAGGCTCCTCGAGATTGCAGTCCAGTATCGGCTGGCTGTGTTTTCATCTGGACACTCAGCTGGGGAGGGACTGGATCCCACTCCCAGGGACAATGGCAGCACACAGTTCCTTTCTGTTGGAGGATTCAGGGAAGCTGGCTTCGTCAAGGCCAGCAAAAGACAGAGAGACTCCAGAGTAAATCAGCTAGCAAGAGGGAATCTTATATAATGTAATGTGACCATGGAGGTGACAACCCATCACTTTGTCCATATCCAGTCAGTTGGGAGCAAGTCATAGATCCTGCCCACACTCAAGGGAAGGACTTCCGTAAGGACTTCAATCAGGAGGCTGAGATCACAGGGGCCACCTTGAAGTCCATCTACCACAACAATGCATCTATATTGACGTTTCTTTACCTAAATAATGAAGGATATTCAGGATCTCAACATAATAATATATGAAGGACTTGCCTTGGTGGATGATATACATGCTTTTGCCCAAAGGTTTGTCCAGATTAGAGAAGGGTTCAAAGCAAAAATGATAGGCTCTGTTAATGCATGGCTGAGTGCATGAAATCACTGCAGTGCCTGACCCCTGGTGGCGCAGTGGATAAAAACATTGACCTGGAATGGTGAGGTCGCTATGGGCTTGCCTAGTCAAGGCACATATAGAAGTTGATGCTTCCTGTTCCTCCTCCCTTCTCTCTCTCTCTTCTCTCACTCTCTCTCTCTCCCCCTCTCTCTTTCTCCCTTTCTAAAATGAATAATTTTTTTAAAGAGAGAAAATCTTTATGCCCTGGCTGGTTTGCTCAGTGGTAGAGTGTCAAACCATTGTGTGGATATCCCGGGTTTGATTCCCTGTTAGGGCATACAGGAGAAGTTCCCACCTGCTTCTCAACCTCTCCCCCTCTCATTTCTCTCTCTCTCTCTCTCTCTCTCTCTCTCTCTACCTCTCTATCTATCTCTCTCTATCTATCTATCTATCTATCTCCCCCCCCCTTTTATAGCCATGGCTTAATTGGAGCAAGTTTACCACAGGCGCTGAGGATGGCTCCATGGCCTCTGCCTCAAATGCCAAAAAGAGATCAGTTGGTGAGCAACAGAGCAATACTCCAGATGGGTAGAGTATCACCCCCTAGAGGACGGGATGAATGGATTCCTGTCACAGCACAAGTGGGAGTCTGTCTCTGCTTCCTCTCCTCTTGCTGAATAAAAAAAGAAAGAATGAATGGAAGAAATCACTGCATCTTTAACAAGTGATTACTTTTGTTCTCAAAAAATGTAGCACTTTGGTAGCTGAAATTGTGTAACTATATAGACAGTGAAGTCCACTGCCCGTTGTTCTTTTTGAGATAACATACTTGTACCACACTGCAGTGATGCATCATTTTACTTTGGCTGCTTATTCATTGATACAATAACTTTTTAATCAACTTGGGATAGATACTAGGAAATTCTGCTTTCTCCATCATGAAGTGAAGCCCCCTCACCACCGTCCCATTAATTACTATTTAGCAACATAGAAAAACATAGTGTGATATTAATATTGTTTGTCTAGAGTAAACACTACATATAGATTATTTTATATAGAAAATTCACTAAGTATGTGGTTTCAATTGATTTTTAAAAAATATAATGTGAAGTTCATGGTCCTCGCCTTGAAAGGAGATTAATATGATAGATGCATTGTCTGTCTCTTATGCAGTAGCTCTGACTATGTGACCAGATTTTCACAACCTTCTTCAAACAAGGGAGAAGATATGGACACGGGGTACATGAAAACATGCTGTGTTGCTTACTACACTGTTTAGCAAACCATGTTCTACAATGTTTAAAGCACACCCTGGTGCCTCCAATAGATCCTGGCTGCCCCTCTCTTTTCCCATGTCAGGCTCATGACAATGAGCTGCAACATGGAATTAAAAATTAGAGAGTAACAGGTGTAGAGTGAGTTGCATGCAAAGTGGTGGGGGAAATGGATTTTGTGCATACGGGAATTGATGGCTACACTGAAAGCCAAGGTCACTTTCTAATGTGGAATTGAAATCCACCATGAGTTAAGTAAAAAATTAATTAAAGAGGCTCACCAATACACTTAAGATGGCAGAAGAAAGAATCAGTGAACTTAAAGATGGACTAATAGAAATTATAAAAGCTGAGAAACAAAGTGAAAACTTTGAAGAGAAATGACCTGTGTGCCACCATTAAACACACACTTGTTGATACATGGAGAGTTAAAAACAAAAAGGAAAAAGAAAACAGGAAGAAAAATCCAGAAATATGACTGTAAACATCAAAACTATATATAAAAATTAATCAAAAATTTTATGTTTCCCTCTAATAAATTTAAAAAATAAAGCAGATCTACTCTTAGGCACCTCACAGTGAAACTGGAAAAACAAATGGAAACTCATGGCAGTAGCAGGAGAAAACTCGCTCTTTGAAGGCAAGCATCCAGAATAAGGTTATTCACTGACCTCCCGTCAGAAACAATAAAGTAATGGCTATGGGTGACATCTTCAAAGAAGTAAAATAAAAGAAAATATCAACCAAACATTCCATGTCTAGCTAATCCATTCTTCAAAACTTAGCGCAAAATCAAGATATTCCCAGAGAAACAAAGGCAGAGATAATTGGCTGTGTACAGTCTCACTAACAAAAATTACTGAACAGAGATTTCAGACCTGAAGGAAAGCTTGATTCTTAGATTTAAGTGCTGGATTGATTTTTTCTTTTAAAGAACATGTGTGTATAGCATGTTCCTTATGTTTCTGTGTAGGTTAACCTTTATTAATTTCAGAGGAAAAAATGTTAGAAATTATTAAAATCATTAAAGTTTAACCATTCAATTTGTTTAATATTTATTTAGCTTTGAAACTTTTGAGTAATTATTAAATTTTGAGACTTTTTGCTGAAGATAGTGAAGAGTAATAAAAATCAAAATTTTTAATGTTTTCAAAATACACACAGCTAAATTAGCATTAAAAAATTTCAGTTCTACATCTTGCTTCATGCAAAACAAAAACATTTGGAGCCAAGATGGTGTTGCATACAGAAGGCATCAGAGAATAAAAACACCTGAGAATTACGTAAACTTCCAGAGACAGCCCCAGATTTCTTAGTTATGAGCTGAAAAAACTCAAATACACTCTTAAAGGAACCAGAGATTATTTGAGATCCAGTGGACTGAACAAAAAGTGGAGTAAGGTATATCTCTAACAGAAGTGAGAGGCTGTGGTTGTGGAAGGCACAGAGAAGGGTAGAGAGAGCTTTGTGGCTGGATGGGGTAGGGGCAGAGTTTCTTCCCCTCCTCTTAATGCCTCCTCTCTGCCTCAGCAACCCTTTGTGACAAGACAACAGGTCAGTGATGCTGTTCTGGGCATTTAGGCCATGAACCCCGCCCAGTGCTCAGTTGCCTGAAGGCAGCATTGCGATTCAGATGATGGAGAACGCTCTCTTTTCTCTGAAGAGTGTTATTGCTACCTATAAGAGCTTCCATTTTTGCTTAATTGACACCAGTGTTGCCATCCTGTGTGCCCTGCTGCTACTCTATTTACTCTCCTGGGTCAATGGTAATCCATCCTCACCACCAGCTAGGAGACATAGAAACATCAGGGAGGTAAGGGACCCTTGGCCCAGACCCAACACAGGTTATCTTTTTTCTATTCTTATTTCCACCTCTCTGCATGACCTAGAGAGACTCCTGAGATGGGAGATAGAACGACTGTTCTCTGGAAAGACTAGAACATCATCCTCTAGGAACAAGCCTGTTCGGGTGGGGGTTAGAGTAGGTCTGAGTATTTTTTTTTAATATGAGAGAAAATTCAGAAATGTCCATCCAGGAGTCCAGGTGTGGGGAAGGCTGTAGGAACCAGTGTCCGAATGTTACTGGAACAAACCTGGTTCAGGGCAGTTCATCGCAATCAAAGAGATGCACCAGATTGAGTTTATAAGAGTATCTTGAATTCAGAAATACCAGTACCCTCAGACGTCAGGGGAATCCTGTCCACAAAGTTGCCTTACATTCTCTTGATGTTGCCAGTTTTATACGGTTCAGGTTAAAAGGAAAAAAAGTTAAAAGCCCATGTAGTTAGTCACATAACAAGGTGTGGGAGCTGGGGGTTCTACTGCAAAAATGTCTCCTCTTCAAGTTCTCCTGATGTAACGCAAGTCCAGTCAGCATGGTCCTATGTAGTGCCCTCGAACTCTTCAAGGCAGCCGGGGCAGGTGTTTCCCAGGAACAATAAGTGGGACCTGAGGCCTCTGAGACCATTTGCCTCTGGGAATTGTCTGTGAAAATACTCCCTGTTTATTTGGGATACAAAGTAAAGATTTAAGATTGGTGAACTAAATTTTAAATTAATTTATAGGCCTTGACTTTTCAAGTAAATCCTGTGGCTAGGCTTTTACAAATAACTACTGTGATCTAAATTCCCCTAATTAGTAGGTCCCTCCCCAATGTAAGCTTTTCCTGACAGTCCTGCAAAGGTAAACTTTTCACTACATTTCAAGGTAAAGGCCAGGGAGCTATGAAGAGAAAATAGCAAGCAGATTAACTATTTCCTAACCCTTACAATCGCCTATTCATTACAACTGATAAGCTACTATTTTTGAAGTCAAATATTTAACTTTTAAGCTTCCCTATTACAAAAACTCAATGATAAGAACAGGATCTCTGTGGGGACAGACCCAAAGCCCTGGTTCACCAGCTACCTTCCCACAGCAGCTGTCTCTGGCCACCCTTTCCTCTACTAGGGCTGATCCCCGGGCAGAGCAGAGACCCCGGGAGCCTCTGAGTGGAGGATGGGTGGGGTGGTGGCCTCAGGAAGCAGAGTCCTACCTGAGGGAGCGCAGATGGGCCTGGAGGTCAGACTTGAGTAGAGGAACAGAGACAGGAGAAATGTATGGTCAGCCTCATATAGAAAAATCTTTCTTTACCTTTTCACAGAAGAAAAAACAGAAATATTATTAATCTACTTCAAAACTAAAAGAAGAAACACCAAGCCTGGCCAGTTGGCTCAGTGGTAGAACGTCAGCCCAGTATGTGGATGTCCTGGGTTCTATGCCCTGTCAGGGAACACAGGAGAAGCAACCATCTGCTTCTCCACCACACTGCCTTCCCATTCTGTCTCTGTCTCTATCTCTTTCTCTCACTTCCCCTCCCTCAGCCATGGATCCATTGGTTGGAGCGCATCAGCACTGTGCTCTCAGGATGGTTCCATGGAGCCTCCCCCTCAGGTGCTAAATTAGCTCAGTTTTGAAAACAGCCTCAGATGGTCACCATTGGTCCCTGACAGGGGTTGCCAGGTAAAGTCAATTGGGACGCGTGTGGGAATCTGTCTTTCTAGTTCCCCTCTGCTCATTTGGAAAAAGAAAAAAGAGGTAAAAGGAGAAAAGGGGAGACCCTTTAGTTAAATATAGAAAGTCATATTGTTCATGAGCATGGAGCATCTGCAGCTTGTCTGGAGAGAAGAAAGAGGAGAGGGAGGATGGGGAGCCACTCCTCGTTCTCTCTTGTCTCTCAGCATCCAGGGGAGACCAGGTGCAGGAGAAGCACCAGGAAAAAAAATGAAGCTTTGAAAGGTGAGCTTCTGTCCCTCAGCCCTACACCTGAGAGTTTGCCTCCAAATCTCCTGTCCCTGAGGACCAGGGCCAGGTGCCCCAGGACACCAGCTACAAAGCCCATCCCTCAGGACACAGAGCCCTCAGTTCTGGAGGCTCCTGGGCAGAAGGTCAGAACCCTGATTTCCACAGACCCCGGTTTGCAATGAAGCCTAGAGGCCTGGAAATGGGTGTTTCCCTACAGGGGTGTCCCAGCAGGGGCCTCTGGGCTGTCCTGCATCAACACTGTTTACCCTCTCTCAGATTCCACTGTGAGGTAAACCCTGCCCAATTCTAACCTTCAGTGGGGAAGAAGTGAGGCCACACGCAGGAGTGGATTGAGAGCACTTTGTAAATGACACAAGTGCCCTGTCATGAGCTTTGCCATCACTGTCAGGGATCATGTGACCTGGACCCTGAGGCTTGGGCTCCAGGGTCCACTCTCCCACGCATCTGCCCTGAAGGGCCATTGCACTCAGGCCCCGGTTAGACTCCAGACCTGCTTCACCGTGTGACCTGTCTCCTGATTTCCAGCCTGCAGAGATTGCCTGGTAGAACTGGAAGAGGTTCTAAAGCTGATGTCCATTCTTGGAAGGTAAAGGATCTTCCCCTTTTATGCTTGGTGCTCCTCCCTCCCAAACCTAACATGTGACCCCGGGGCTGCAGGCATCCTTAGACTGACCTGGGGGGAAGTGGTGGAGGTGAGAGGCAAATGGGAGGGGGTGAGGATAGAGCCCTGGGGTGAGCACTGGGAGGTCCAATAGGGGTCCGTGGGTGAGCCTGGGGCCCAGATGCCCACCCCTGCAGAGCCTCCAGGCCCTCCCAGATCCTCTTCACCTGGCTGCAGCCTGTGCCTCTGTCTCCTGCAGCCACCTAGGAAGGCCTCCTGACAGGGACAGCTCTTGTCAGGGCTCAGATCAAGACCTTCCTGGTGAGGCGTGCTCAAAAGAGCCTGAGGTAGCCCGCGGTACCTGCCCGGTGCCTGTGAAAGAGGCTGTGCCCCTCATATCCCCGGAGGCTTCCCCAGCTCCTCCTACCCTGTGTCCTCTACCTCTGGCCTCGACCTACTCAACAGACCAAAGTGAACTGGAGGGAATGACTCTGGGCACTGAGGTGACAAGCCCACGTCCAGAGAACACCTTTCTGCTGTCTCCCATCCCGGCCAGCTCAGTTGGCTGCTCAGCCTGTCCCTCTAAGTCCCTGTCCTGGCCGAGGGTGACTAGCAAGGCCTTCTTCTTCCCATCCTTGTCACAGCCTGAGTCCCAGCAAGAGCACCCATCCAGCCACCCACCCCTGGCCTCATTCGTGGAAGACCCCACAGACAAGCAGGTAGAGACTGGTAACCTCTCCTTTGTCCACCATGAAGTCCAGAAGCTGCTGGAGATGCTGCTCACCAAGAAAGCACAACTAAATATGTGGGAGGAGAAAGAAAAGAAGGGGCCATTTTCCAATCCTAAGAGCGTGAACAGGCACCTGAACTCTTTGGGGAACATGTGGAAATCGCTGGGTGCTGAGCAGGACACCATGACCTCCCTGCCCTTCTGGAGCATGAAGGGCAAACAAGAGCCGGTGCCTGGTGCTCAGCAGTCCTCACATCTCAAGTTCCTGGGCGACCATCTACAGCAGAGATGGAGCCAGCTTTTCTGGGGCCTCCCATCTCTGCACAGCGAGTCCCTGGAGGCTACATTCTGGGCGTCCAAAGGCTTTTTCCCTAGAGCCTATTTCAATGGCATTCAATGGACTGTGTAACAACATCCCAGTTCCATTTCCAGGTCAGCCTGGAACATCTTCAGGTCTTTCCCACACCCCAGCCTTGCCGCCCCCTGGGGCCCAACCACAACCATTCAATGGACACTTGACGCAGTCCCAATCCCCACCTCCAGCTAAGATCCAGACCCAGACCCATCTCATATCCTCCCCGACAATCCGAACACCTTCTTCTGTGACCCAGATGAGGACCACTGGGGTATCTTGCCCTACACCACAGAATAAAGAAAAGATATTAGTCCCGATAAAAATTCAGCATCTGGAACCACCCTCGCTGAAGAAACAACTGCAAAGGGCGAAGGCATCACCCTCTGTCACCGGAACAACTCAGGGAGGCTTTAGACACCCCACTTCCAACCTTCCCCAGGGTAGCGGGGCTTCCCATGGCCACAGGTCAGTGTCCATACCTCACAGTGTTGAACAGCCCTCATCTTCAGAAGCAACATCTTCAGAAGAGGATCTTCAAGGACAAACAGCAGGATGGCCCGGACTTCAGGGTCCAGGTGTCTCTGAAACTGATGCAGGCCCAGGGCCAGTGCCCAGGGGTGAGTCAGGCACAGGACTCACAGAAGATGGAGCCCAGGATCCAGAGAAGGTCTCACATGAAGAACCAACCAGGGCAGGTCCTCAGCAGGGGTCTACGGCAATGTGTGGGGATGACCCTGAAAGGTCCCACCAGAGGCCCAGCCAACTTTGCAGTGGAGTTTCTGGAAATGAACTCCAACAAGTCAGAGTGTCATGGGAAGCCTCCAAAGAGTGACCCAGGAACTTGCTTACACAGAGACCCAAATAAGAAACCTCTAGAAGCACTCTTACAGGCCCATTTGGGCAGATAGTTAGAACAGATGACACAGGGTTTGATCCCTGTGAGGGTGCGTCGATCCTGGCTTACTGCCAATCATATTTTTCCCATTCTCCACACTCACAGGGAAACTCAAGCATCTTTGAAGAGTCGGGGACACTACGTGAACACCTCCTGTGAGCTTTCCTTCCTCGATCCACCTGTTAGACAGGTTATGGAATCACATATAATAAGGTTTCGGGTTGGACGAAAATGGGGCCTGCCCTTCCAGTACGTTGGACCCATAAAGTTCGAGCTACATGAGGCTCACCATCCGCCTCTTTCACCATCCCCCTCGTCCCCTCCAGATGTCTGTGTGTCTGGGGTCCACTCAAAATCCAACTTCACCAAGCTCTTGGAAAAACCTCCTCAGCCCTTATCAGGAGAGAAGGTGATAACCACTGAGTCATTTCTCACCTGGGCAGGGCCCCTCCCCACCACCTCACCTGAGGTTGAGGAAATCCAGAAAGCCACGGGAGGGACAACTTCTGGTTATGGCCACGGGCCCTCAGAGGCCCCTCTGACTGGACAGCAGAACAGGCCACCTTCTCAGTCCCTCACACTCGAACTCATGGGAAAAACACAGCAGACTGGGGCTGTCGTGGAGGTTGAGGAAAGGAGTCGGGGGTCAAAGCCAAGCTCAGCAGCAGCTAGAAATGAGACACAGGAGGGAAGAGGGGCTCAGAATTTAGGAGACCCCCGCCATAGGGCCACAGTACTGGAAGGAAACTTAGGGTCCCAACTGTCAGGGACTAACGAGGCCAGGGATGCTGTGCATGCTGAGGAGACCCCTCCTTGGGAAGTCACTGTGGGTCCCGATGTGCTGGCTTATCCCAGAACCATTATTACGGGAGTGAGGTGGTCAGAGTATCCAGGCCGTCATGAAAGCTCCTCACCACCTACAAAGGCAGTGGCCCAAGACTCAGAAGAGCTATTCTGGAAAACAATGATTTCCACTAAGTTGGAGCCCCAAGGGAAGGGAGAGTCAGAGAACCCGCTTCAAAGCCGAGCCATGGGCGTGCTCCTTCCAGACAATCACACTGAAGTCCTCCTGCAAGATTATGCCACCGGCGTGCTCTTCAATGACTCTGGCACCAGCATGCTCCTCCAAGACCCTCAAACTGATGTGCTTCTTTCTGCAGACATCTTGGCTTCTCACAGTTCACTGACCAGTTCCCCGAGGGAGAGTACCAGTGTGGACGTGCCAGCTGCCCAAGTGCCACATGACCTCATATGGAATGCACAGAGCAGTCAGGGGCAGCAGGTGCCCTGGGTATCAAAATTTAAATGCCCATGTGAGAGCCAAGGCAAGATGTCTCTTCTCCCTGATAAGAGGGAGGATGATAAGAGACCCAGCCCAGGAGAACACAAAGAAGGCCAGGCCGTGGTGACAGCTGTCGGACAGATCCTGGTGGAGAAATTAGGACTTCACCAAGAACTTCATGCCAAAGAGTCACATCAGCACAAAACACAGTCCCAGGCCCCAGTAGGTGGGTGTTCCTCTTACCACAAGGCCCTCTCTTCTCCACAGCAGGGCAGAGTGATGGAAGATACAGCCTATACTCAACAAGTCACCCCCAATGGCTACAACAATAGTCCCAACAAGAGTGGATCGACCAGAGACACCATCAGCACGTGGGCCTTCTCACCCACAAAGCCAGGGTGCCCAGGTAGACCCTCCCAACATGGGCTGAAGGTAGCAGAGGTCTCAGACCAACTACATCGTTACCCTACATGCTGTCCCTCCTCTGGTCAACCAGGGTGTGCCTTTCACGTCTCCTCCAGTAAGAGTATTTTCTCCAAAACAACACAGGAGCTTAACAGGCAGGAACGTGCTTCCCTTGGTAGCAAACCTTCTAATTTCTAATGGCTTCTTCTACCAGAAATGTAATTGTTTCCACGAATAAAAGTTCTTGCTCATGAGAGCTGGTGGCCTCTGTCTGTGCCTGCAGGGGAAATAGAAGTGATCAGGGTCCACTCTTCACGAGCCCCTGCTTTGTCTTCCAGAAGGAACGGGGCCATGGGGAGAGTGACCGCAGTAAGGAGTGCCCACCCTCACCCGCTTTCCTCCCACACCTTGTATCCATAATTGATCATTATTGCAAATGAGAGAAATTGGGAGTCATCGAGATGAGCAAAACTACAAGATCCCACCAGGATCTGGCTCAGCCCGGCCTCTCCTTTCTACCTTCTCTCTGCCTTGAACTTGTGGGCTGTAGGGGAGGGATTTCCAGATGATGAAATACTCTCAGTGTCCAGGAAGGGACACAGGGTGAGGAGGGGGCTTTGCGAGTGGTGCTGGCCCTGAGTCCAGAGGGGGGAGGGCTCTTGCTGGGAACAGGTGACACCTGCCTTACCATCCTCCTGCACCTTCATGGAGCTGGGATGGCGACAGGCTGGCCAAGCCCTGTTCTCTGGTGTCCCCTCCCTCTGCCTTTCTCATGCTCTGGAGAAGTAGCGGGGACTAGCACAGCACTCCTGGCTCTGAGAGAGTACCAGGGGGAGCACAAGGGCCCTAAGCACTTTCCAAAGGCTGCACTCTGGTGACAGGACATAAGTATTTCTTGCTGCTCAAAAGCAACTCCTTGTCCTTGCCTTGCTAACATCCATCTCCGAGAGCTGCCAAGCTTGTCCTTAGTTACATCTCACTGATTATCTGTCAGAACACAAGTGTCAGTTTATTTTCTCTTAGAGAGCCAAGCTGATGATGGGCTCTTTGTCCTATTTATTTCAACTTAAAATGTACTCCCCTTTTTCATCATTTACAGAGTTATAACTATTTGTCTAACTTGTTCCCTTTCAATGTGACTGAATTGCAAAACAGTGGAATATATATGACTGTTGACTGGAACTCTATTGAATTGTACTTTGTTTTGTACTTTGTTTTGCAGAGAAGTTCCAATGATCAGAACAAACTGGGGCTAAGTTAGGAAAAATTTATACTGGTAATCCTTTACAAAGAGTAAAATCTCCTGTTTATGGTGACGATTTTAAAAGGATTGAACTGAGCGATTACAACTTAGTTTTTTGAATTAATGTTGAAATGATGAGACAAACGTACATCAAGAATAGCTCTTTGCTGTGACGTGGGAATGTGTTCTCTCTCACTAGCAATTCAAGGTTCAATAAGCTGAGCAAAACTACAATGAGTGTTGTGTACGGAAGCAGCGTTCCCATCAGTCAGTGCACACGCATCTCGTATGTTGCCTCAGATGATCTGTGTGTCCAATTCCACATCGTAAACGTGCACTTACACCTGAGAGCAATCAACAAGGTTCTCTCTATTTGAAGAACACTGTCAGTATTTGCAGAATCACACCATGGTCACTGAATCACACCATGAGCTGATCTCAGCACAGGAGGCACGGGCACACAGACAGCCACACAGATCAGCTGGCAGGGCTCACGGTCTCACAGGGGGCACTCTGAGCACAAGTAGTCAGAGCAGGCTTCTTGGAGAGGACCTCACAGAAGAAGCAAGGCGTGAGGCTCCACCAGAGCCTTCATCTCCTGTAAATCTGTGGGCAGTAAACTTCTGAGACAGCACACAGGCCCCTGTCTAGGATCCACCTCCACGGGTTTCAAGGCTTCCCTCAGACAACCCACATTGACAAGGTGCTCCGCTTGGAGCCTGACATTTCATCACTACCCCGTCAATGCACATTTCTGTCCTAAGTGCTGTCTACAGCGTACCTAGGCCTCGGTTCCTGCGCTGTTTAGTCCCGGCAGTCATCACACGCCAACAGGGCCCCATAGCCCCTTCTCCTTCTATGAACCTCAAAGTCAGAACTCCATGCCAGTCCAACTAAAGGGCTTGGAGAGTCTGGACTGCCGTCCTTTCATTGACCAGTGGGCCAAGGCCATCCGCTCTCCTTCCAGTGGCATGTGTGCATCTTCTTCTTGGAGGCACGGCCTCCATGTGAGCATAACCAGTCCCCAGCCCGGCAGCTCCCTTTCTTCCACCAAGTGGTGTGGGAAGTCTGAGTTCTGATGTCAATGTGCCCTGGCGTGGCCTCTGCATACTTTGGTCAGTAGGGAGAGAGTTCTCAATAGGCCCCTCCAGCTCCACGCAGAAGCAGGTGCATAAACATCTTTCTATGCTGGTGCTACGCTCACCCTTTCTGACCTCCTGGATAGGCCATGAACCCCAACTGCAGAAACTGTTAGTGTTGACAAATTACTTCTCAAGGTAGGCAAGGGGGGTGTAAGTGTAACCCACCAATGAAGCTGGGAAAGGGAGAGAGGGTTTCTGGAAGTCAGAGCATGTTGCACTGGCAGGTGGCAGCCCAGCTTGCAGCTGGGCCTGGCCCTTGTCATTATGGCAAACATGTGCAGCCAGTCCAGGCCAGCAGCCTTCAGTGGTGCCCAAGGCAGACAGTCCTGGCACTCGCAGCCCAAGGTCCCCTGCTTGAGGGTCATGCCTGCGGGGCAGTCCAGATCCACCTCATTCTCCACTGTGTGTGTCCCAAGTGGGTGGAGCTCGGCATTGAGCTCCTGCGCCCAGAGCTGGAGTGCTTGCCCTGCTTGGCCTTGTGCACCAGGTAGCTGGCCCAGCCTGGGAGCAGGTGCCCGGGGGTGGGGAGGGGTGTTTGAGCAGGGGTGCCGCAAAAGCAGCTCTCCGTATGGCCTTGTGGCGCTGCTTGTGAAGGCGCACATACCTGAGATTCTGCTTTGGCTCCAGGTGCTTTATGACTCTGGGCACCCGCGCCATGTTACCGGGAACACTCCTGTTCCTCTGAAACTCTAAGTCATCTCCCCCAAGGCTAACAACATCAGGGCTTAACTGTCCTGGGAAGTGTTCTTGTAGAAGTGGCCAAGCAAGCGCGCCCAGCACCGCGGGAGCACATGCATTTATCGCCACCCAGCGCGCACACCCAGCGCCATCCTGAACACAGGCCTGGACCGGCCAACTGCAACCTGAATGCCAGGCTTTCCCCTCGGGTCCGCTCAGGCAGTGCTTTCAGCGCTCTGCCAACCCCCCCACCCCACTCCCGCCTCTGGGTAGCTTATATTTTATTTTTAGCAAGATTCACCTACTGTGAATCTGATAAACACTTTACAATTTCTACATACAAACAGAGATGATTATTAAAATTAAGATAATGGGCAAAATGACCAAAACAAATCTGCTTTGTTTTCAATATTTTTCGCATGAAAACATTTTGCTGAAAATAAAGTGATTTTTAATCTGCAAGTAAAAGACTCTCTACATGAGGTTCAGGATATGTTACAAGTTTGGTTTCAAAATTGATTTCTATTTAGAATGTATCGCACTGATTTCGATAAAGACGCGTTCGCCAGTGTGGTGTGAAAGCAGTGATTAATTCTGCGATGACTTTTTTACTGAAGAACCTGCCTGAAGTTTCCGAGTAATTCTTGTTTTGTTTTGGTTTTAATTAAATTTATTGGGATGATATTAGTTTCAGGTGTATTATAATTCTATAATACTGCATCTGTATATTGCATTGTATGCTCCCTACCCAAAGTCTAGTCAGTCTCCCTCCATCACCATCTGACCCTCTACCTTCTTCATCCTCCCCAACCCCTGTCCCCTCTGGTGACCACCATACATTTTGTCTGTGTATATGAATCTGTTTGTTATGTTTGTTCATTGTTGCTTTCTGTTTTTCATCTCACATGAGTGAAATCATATGGTTCTTCTCCTTTTTTGACTTATTTTGCTTAGCATGATAGGTCCTGCTATGTTGACACAAATGGCAGTATGTCATCTTTTCTTATGGCTGAGTAGTATTCCACAGTATATGTGCACCACCTCTTCTTTATCCAACCATCTATCATAGGACACTTCCATTCTTTCTGTGTCTCAGCTACCGTAAATAATGCTGCAGTGAATGTGGGAGTACATATATCTTTATGAATAAACATTTTCAAACAATTTTGGTTAGACACCCAGAAGAAGGATTACTGGGTTATAAGGTAAATCTATTTTTAAGTTTTTTAAGAAACTCCATACTGATTTCCATAGTGGCTGTGCAAATTTACATTCCTACCAGCTGTGTATATGGGTTCCTTTTTCTCCACAACCTGTCTAGCACTTATTTCTTGTCTCATTGATAACAGCCATTCTAACAGATATGAGATGGTGGAGTTGTGGTTCTGTTTGCTCTTCCCTTATATATAGGGAGGTTGAACATTTTTTCATATATATCTAAGATTTTATTTTTGTAATTTTATGATATTTTAGAAAGAAAAGATAGAGAAAAGGGGAATAGAACTGGGAGCATCAAGTCCCATAAGTGCCTTGACTTGGTAACCCCAGGGTTTCAAACCAGTGACCTCAGCATTCCAGGTCGATGCTTCATCCTCTGCGCTACCTCAGGTCAGTCTCTTCTGCACATTTTTTAAACAGACTTTTTCTGTTGTTGAGATTCACTGATTTTTGGAAGTATTGATTACAAATATCCTTTTCCACTTCTTTGTTTGCCTTTTGTTTTGTTGATGGTTTATTTTGCTGTGCAGCAGCTTTTTAGGTTAATGTGGTTCCATTCATTTATTTTTGCTTCTACTTCCCTTACCTTTTGGGTCAAGTTTATAAAATCCTCTCTTAGGCGAAGATTCCTAGTTTTAGTACCTACATTTTCTTTTATGTATTGTATTGTTTCAGATCTTATATTCTTTAATTGATTTTGAGTTGATTTTGTTTATCGTGCCAAGTAGCAGTGTAGTTTCATTCTTTGCATTCAGCTTTCATTTTTCCTGCATCGTTTATTGAAGAGACTCTTCCTTCTCCATTGCCTGTTTCTGGCTTGTCAAAAATCAGTGGCCCGTGTACATGTGGGTTTATTTCTGGACTTCCAGTTCTATTCCACTGGTCTGTATGTCTGTTCTTCTACCAGTACCATATGGTTTTTATTATTGTCACTTTGTAGTACAATTTAAAGTCAGGAATTATAATTACTCTAGCTTCGTTCTTTTTTCTCATGATTGCTTTGGCCATTTTAGGGTTTTTATTGGTTTAATACAAATCTGATGAATCTTATTCTATTTCTTTGAAAAATGCCATTGGGATTTTTGTGGTTTTTTTGTTTGTTTGTTTGTTTGTTTTTTTGCCATTGGGTTTCGATGGGGATTGCATTAACTTTGTACATTGGTTTAGGTAATATGACCATTTTAACTATGTTAATTCTTCCAATTCATAGACATGGAATAGCTTTCCATTTCTTTCACTGTTAGTCCTTCACTCCATTTATTTGGCTTATTTCTAAGTATTTTATTCATTTGTTTCAATTTCAAATAAAATCTTATTATTTATTTTTCTGATATTTCATTATTATGATATGTGAATCCTATAGACCTTTGCACATTGGTTTTGTATCCTGTAACTTTACTGTATTTCTTTATTGTTTCTAATAGTTTTTTGATGAAATGTTTAGGATTTCCTATATATAGAATTATGTTATCTGCCAAAGGTGATCATTTTCCTTCTTCTTTCCCAATTTGGATTCTTTTTATTTTTTCTCTTGCCTGACTGCTCTGACTAGGACTTTCAGTACTATGTTGAATAAGAGTGATGAGAATGGACATCCTTGTCTTGTTCCTGATCTTAGCGAAAAAAACCTTCAGTTTCTTAGCACTGAGTATATTAACTGAGGAGTTCTCACATATGGCCTTTATTATGTTTAGAAACTTTCTTTCTGTACCCATTTTTTTTATTTATTATTTTAATCATAAGTGGATGTTGTATTTTGTCCAATGCTTATTCGGTATTTATTGATCTGATTGTTTGACTTCTTTTATTTTGTAATGTGGTGCATCACATTGATTGATATGCCTATGTTGACATGTCTTTGCACCCCTGGAATGAACCTCACTATGTTGTGATGTATTGTCCTTTCATGTACTGTTGTATTCAATTTGCTAGTATTTTTGTTTAGGAATTTTACATTTATATCATCAGAGATATTGGTCTGTACTTTTCTTTTTTGGGTGCTTTTTGCCAGGTTTTGGTGTCAGGTTTATGTTGCCCTCATAAAATGTGTTCAGTGGCCCTGGCTGGTGGCTTAGTTGATTGAAGGTCAGCCTGAGGTATGGAAACCCCAGGTTTGATCCCCAGTCAGGACACATAGGAAAAGCGACCATCTGCTTTTCTGTCCATCACTCTCCTCCATTTCTCCCTCTTCTGGGTGCTGAGGATAGATCAGTTGGTCCGAGTGTCAGCCTCAGGAGCTGAGGATAGCTTGGTTTATTCTAGCATCGGCCCCAGACAAGAGGGGTGTGGATCCTGGTTAGGGTAACTATGGGAGTCTGTATCTCCCCTCTTCTAACAAAAAAATAGATAAATATAAAAAATAAAAATTATACAGAATCCAGACATGTTTTTAAGTACATTTAGTAAAGACTCAATGTTCAATGTCTTACATATGTGCCAACATTTTTTCCACCTGTCTTCCTGAGAGAGGTGATTAATCAATCATTACATTCTTGTCCTCTAAGTCCACATGATACTTTAAGAAGCTACAGTGAACCCACCATATTTTAAAATAGGTATGAAAGCAATTTTTATTTCTACTGAAAATATACTGCCATGAACTGACTTCATAAAGGAAAAAAATCAGTTCTTTTCAAGTGTCTCATTTTCAGAAAGTTTAAATCTATAGTCTACTGCTAAAAAAAAAAACTATAGTTTACTGCTAAATAAAAAAAACTATAGTCTACTGCTAAAAAATAATAGATTTGACCAATAAAATTAAAAATTATACAGTTCATTCTGACCAGGCAGTGGCAGGGTGGAAGGAACTTTGGACTGGGATGTGGAAGACCCAGGGTTGAGACCCCCGAGGTCATCAGCTTGAGCACAGGTTCATCTTGTTTGAGCAAAGCTCACCAGCTAGAACCCAAGGTCACTGGCTTGAGCAAGGGGTTACTCAGTCTGCTGAAGGCCAAGGGTCAAGGCACATACGAGAAAGGAATCAATGAACAACTAAGGTGTCCCAAAAAACCTGATGATTGATGCTTCTCATCTCTCTCCATTCCTGTCTGTCTGTCCCTATCTATCCTTCTCTCTGACTCTCTCTGTCTCTGTAAAAAAAAAAAATTATACAGTTCAATCATAAAAGTTTTACTTTGAAAAATGGCATGTCTAAGTTGCTGTCTAAAATTTAGCTCACTTTTATTGTTAAAAATGTCGCAGGGCTGCTGTTTGTGAAAATACTAATTACCTTCCCTCTTGGGAAAGGCCATTGTTATGCTACTGTCTCCTCCCCTTCTGCCAGGATTTTAACCTGACCTTAAAGGTAAATATACTTCATAAACTGGTTTATTTCTTTACATTTTCTCTTATTATGTGTGTGTGTTTGTCTATATATTTGTTATTTATAAAGTACATTTTCTCATTTAAAAGCATATAAAACAAAATATTTGTGTGGTTTTTTGGGACTGGAACAGATTAATTGCATTTCCATTAATTTAAATGGGGAAATTCGATTTGACACATGAGCAAATTGAATCATGAGCTCGGCCATGAAACAAATTAAACTCATGTGTCAAGAACTGCTGTATTTCAATGTGTTTGAATATGTCCAAACTTTTTCAATAAATAGCAACCCTTGCTATTTTAGAAAGAGATAACTAAACCTCATAGGACTGTGCTGTCCTGTATTTCTGTTTTTGTTTTCTGAAAATAAAAATAATATACCAAGAATTCATAACAAGTAAAAAAAAAACCACTTAAGATGACTACACATTTTTTGGGGGTTGGGTGTATTTTCCTTTTAATGTTTTTATAGTATTAGTACTCAGACATATATTCATAAACAGTTTTCTTAAAAAACTTATGTGAACACTCTCAAAGTACACATGCTATTCCCCGAGTTCTCACTGACCACAGGATTATGTGCTAAGTCTCTGTGAAATACATGCATCTATCTCAGCACTTTAACTGATGCATAGCATTAACTGAGGGATAAACTTCATTTTATTTTTTTAATCTTATTTTTATTAATTTTAATGCAGTGACATTGAGAAATTAGGGTACATATGTTACGAGAAAATATCTCCAGTTTATTTTGACCTTTGGTTATGCTGCATACCCCTCACCCAAAGTCAAACTGTCTTCTGTCACCTTCTATCTGGTTTTCTTTGTGCCCCTACCCTCCTCCTACCCCTCCCTCTCCTTCCTCGTCTCCTCCCCCCCTTCACCCCACTCCCTGTTACCATCACATTCTTGTCCATGTCTAAGAGTAAAAAAAGCCTAGTGTTCAGGTGAAGGAAAGAACAAAAGACTTTGGAATCACACTCACCTGAATAAAAATTCGAATGCTTTTACTTACAATTGTTAGATCTTGTATGATTTTCTTGCTTCCTCAGACCTCAGTGTTTTTATTTGTAAAATGTATGTGTATATATATGTGTGTGTGTGTGTGTGTGTGTGTGTGTGTGTGTGTATCTTAACTATACTGCTCACAAAAATTGAGGGATATTTTATTGCTTTGTATTAATTTTGAAATTTTCCCTAATTTTTGTGAGCAGTATATTTGACACAGTGTATTGCAGATAGTAGATTTTTAAAATGGTAGAATCAATTGGTATATTAATTTTTCATTTATATACTTCTAAAAACCTGGAACAAAATGTTGATAGTGCGCGTGTGTGTGTATATGCTATATATATATGATATATATATGCATATGTATTAAATATTGTATCTATATATTATGTAAATTAGATTACCAAATAGTACTTATGTATCTATAGTATATATTATATAATTATTATATATTTTTCCAGGTATTCATTAATCTAAGCAAACATGAAACTATGTGTGTGTGTGTATATGTGTATGTGGTTGAAGAATAAACATTTAAAAATTTTTTCTTAAATTTTACTTTCTCTTGAAACTTATACAATTTCATTAACCAGTGTCACCCTAATAAATTCAATAGAAGTAAAAATATTAAAATTAAAAAAATACTTTTCTCCCTGGAGCCTAATTATTTTATTCACAGAAATATATTTTTAATGATGAACGAAAGCTTGGTAATTCATTATAAATTGTAAAGTAAATTTGGTATTCTGATGTGATACTATGCAAGTTTACCTTTACTATGCAAGTTTATCTTCATTCACACTTTTTAAAATATCTTGTAAAAGTATCTTAAAATTTAGTAAAGCAAGAGAGCCAATATCAGTATCTCATATGAACTCACTGGCATGCAGAATTCTGTGCCTCTCTATGCGAGGACTTCTTCAAATATATTATCTACCTGGAAGGTCAGACAAAACCAGTTTTTTAAAATCTTGATCCAATACATGCTTATTATAAAAAAGAGATGACAGTCCTCAGCAGTCACAGCAATAACTTAATCTACTTAAGAAGGAGAGATAAATGACAAGTAGAGAATATTTCTGTCAAGATTTGGAGACCTCGAGATGAAAGTAGAATTCTTTTTTATATAAGTAAAGGTCATAGTCTTTGTACTTTTAAGAAGTCCTTTCTGATGGTCTTTTTTTCATTGCATGGTATCAAACATATTGTGTGGATCTGGGAATTTCAGTGTTAAGGGAATCAAACCTCAAAGAAATAAGGCAAAAGGACCAATAACTATAAAAATGGGAATAAAACCAAAAACATGGATTATTTTAAATGATAAATTAAATGTTTCCTTTATTACCTATTATCAACACTATAAAATTTCTATAATCTTTAAGGATATAATAGATTTGATCAATCTATTGTAAGATAATTATAATAATAATAATCTAAACTATGTTATTAACTAGTATTTGCCTTTGTCTACTGTCATGAGATGTACTTCAGTGGAATAAAGTAACCATTCCAATGATCTCAAAGGTAATTAGGCACTGTGATCCATAGTATGAAGGTCAAATACAGGATGCTATGGACAACAGCATGAGAACAGATGTGCTATTGGTTTCAAAGAGATTATTTTCAAGGCAATGGACTGCACAAAAGAAGGGTAATATAGCTGGAGTGCAAGGAAGAGGGCAACAGGGATTTGAGCAGTGCATTGACTTTTTGACCATTTTAAAAATTGAATTTATTGTAGTGACACTAGATATCAAAATCATACAGGTTTCAGGTGCACAAATATACTACACATCTCTATACACTGTATTGTGTGTTCACCACTCACAAGTCAAGTCTCCGTCCATCACCGTTGATCCCTCCTGTACCCTTCCCCACTCCACTCACCCTTCAGGCAATTACCACACTGTTGTCGTGTCCATGAATGTTTCCTCTTGTCCTTTTTTGCTCAGTCCCTCTAGCTACCTCACACAGCCCAACCCCCAACAGCTGCCAATCTGCTCTCTATTTATGATTTAATAACATCTTTATACACTAAAATAATAATAAAAACTAATAAAGTAATGGCCTCCTTTAAAGCTCATAAAGTTTGCAGAAAAAAATGATGCTTTAAGCAAAAGGAATATTCTATATGTTAATTACCTCTAATTTTTTTTTAAAAGTTTTGATTTCTGAATATGTCATTTCTATTATATTTAAACCTGTTTGAGACACAGTAAAAGAAAGGTAAAATTAGAGGTGCAAAATCATTACAGAAAGCAAGCGTTAAGGAATTAGGAGAGGAGAGCAATGGCTCTGAGAATTAATTACTCAGATAAAATAGATGTTCACAGGAGACTCACTTGGTGTTCATATGATAGTGTCATTTATATTACTTCTTTTCTTTTGAATTTTCATATTAGTTTATTGCAATCATATAAAGTAGGATTATCTACTTCTTATTAGCAATTATTACTAAAGTACTAAAAGTTTTATTAGGAAATGTTGTAGGAGCAGACAAAATTAAAGCAACGTAAGCCTCTAAAAACCACATTTAACTATATCTGTGGTTTCTCATTATGTTCCCTTTTTATTAAATACATAATGATATTATGTCCAGAAAAAATGCCTTCCTTATAAAATTTGGGGAACCTCTTATCTATCACCTTTTGTTCTTCCTTGGGCATGTAGTTTCCGTTTTAAGAATACATGTTCTTAGAAAGATTAGTTGAAAAATAAGACATATTCTTAAGTCAGAGAGTAATCATTGCCATTTTATTTAATTTTATGTTTATTGAATGATTTTAGAGACAGAAAGGGGGAGGGAGAGAGAGGAAGAGGGAGAGAAAGAAAGAGGGAGCGAAGCAGCATTCATTTGTTGTTCCACGTAGTTCTGTAGTCAGCGGTCACTTCCTATATGTGCCCTGACTGGCCATTAAACCTGAAACCTCTGTGTTTCCAAACAATGCTGAAACCAACTGAGCTAACTGGCCAGGGTCATTGTCTTTTAATAGTGCACATTAAAAATATCTATAATAGAATCATTTTATTGGCCAGCTACCATGTGCCAAACTATGGCGTATATTATTTTGTTTAATCTTTGTAATATAATCCCATTTTACTGAGAAGGAGATGGAGATCAGAGGGTTTAGTTTACTTGTTAAAGTAAGCCCAGTATAAATCTTATATACTGACCTATGTGTGTCTGCTTTCCTTGTGCTGTTCATTGTACACTTAACATTCATTTTGGATTACATAATTTCTTTGGTTCCATCAAGCTTATGTCTTTAATTCCTTTGCTTTTTCTCATTCTCTTATTCACTCTCACAGTTGACTCTATTTTCTGTCTTTGTATAGTTCTATATACACAACCAACTACACTGAGTATGATTTTCATTATAAGTTATAAAACTGCTTCTTTCACACCTTACACATCTCTAACTAACCGTGGTCATGTATCCCAAAATGTTTTTCATGGAACCCTAGTCCAGTGAACTGATCCTTGAAAAGGACACCAAAAATCAAATTAGCTTAGAACATTCTTCTTTTTTGCCTTAACTCACATTAAGTTGCTCCCAATAAAGAGTAACATATTAAATTGTCATAGACACTGTACATAAAATGATTTACCTATCTTAAAAAGTCTTTGGCCAGAGAGTAATGGCGGGGTAGGAAGCGATACTGATAAATTTTCCCCAAAATTCAACAAGATTTTCAACCAGAAACAGAAAAACCTATCCTTGGAGCCTCCAGATGTTTCGCAATACACCCGAAGGTATGGTCGAGCGAAAAATTGGCTAAATATATAACCAAACCTGAAGGAAATAGGGAGTAAGAAATGCTCCGCCTTCCTCACTAACCTAAACAGGACGGCTTTCTCTGGGAACTGTGAATATAGAGACTGAGGCGGGCAAAGGCAGTGAATAGATCCAGGCCGCAGCAAAACGGCCCAACCAGGCTGTGGCACTGAGATCCAAGCCGAGGAAAAACTGTTCCTGTGGCAACCCGGGCAATACAAGCTAACACTCACGCCAAACCCAGACAAAGAAAGACAAGCGGGGCTGCCATTTTACCCAATCTCCTGGTCGGCGCACGCAGATAGTGGGCGAGAGATTTCTTCCAAAGCTCCAGGAGTGGGTGCCCGTGTTACCCCACAGAGAGGCAGAGTCAGAGGCCTTTGTGTGGACCGAAAGCGGAATTTCTGGGCAGCTCCAGTGCCCTGGGAAAGCAGCGCACGGTAGGGAGCGAGAACTAATTCCAACAGTGGAACTTTTCCGAGCTGGTAGGGGATTCACTCAGAGTGAAATGCGGCCGGCCTGATATCCTGGTCTGCGCGCAGATAGCGAGAGATTCCTCTGAGTGCCTCGGCAGTGCGCGCCCGTTATATCGCACAGAGGGGCAGAGTCAGGGGCCTTTGTGTGGGCCAAAGCAGAATCTCGGACTGCCCCAGCACCTTGCAAAAGCCCCGCACGGGGACGGAGCGAGAGCCAATTCCAATGCTGGAACTTTTCCATGCGGTTGGGGGTTTCACTCAGAGCGTGAGACTGCTGACCGGATATCCTGGTCTGCGCACAGATAGTAAGCGAGAGTTTCCTCCAAGTGCTCTGGAAGTGGGCGCCCACCTGTGTTACTGGACAGAGTGGCAGAGCCAAAGGTCTTTGAGTGGGCAGAAACCCCACCTGATTATGCTAGCAGCTCTGACTGACTGAGCCTTACCCAGAGCCCTGTGCTGAGTGGAAATAGAGTGGGGAGTTGCCAGCTCTTTGAGCCTCTTACGATCCAAGCAGAGACAGCAGCAACCCCATAGCTGGATTATCAGGCTACTAATTGAGGAAGGAAAGACTAGGAGAAAGGCTCCAGGAACACGGACTCTCTCACTGTCGGAGCCTATAAATGCTAATGAGCCTCGACTGCCAACGAGACTAAAGCACAATACATGACATCGCCATAGAGACTTATCAACTGCAAACCTCTACCTGAATGTGCCAAAGGGGCAGAACCCGGGGTACAGCGTCAGCGACCAGGAAGAGGGAGAGAAAAGAAAAAGCAAGAAGATAACCTCTCAAAATCAAGAATAATCTGCAGACTTTATAACCTATCCCATTTTATTATATTTGTTCGTTTGTTTCTCTTATCTTCATTCTTGATATTTTTTTTCCTCCTCCAATTTGGCCGATTAACTCTCTGCCGGTCTTACTCTCTCCTCTCCTTGAACTACATTACCCATAAGTGTTACATCTCCCATTATCTTTTCTTTCCTCTTCCTTTCTCTCTATGAGGGTTGCAATCCAAAACCCTTAACTCTCTCTCTCTCTCTCTCTCTCCTCTTTTTTCTTTTTTCTTCTTTTAGTGGTTCCCTCTTTTTTTTCTCTCTCTCTCTTTCTTTTCTCCCTCTATATATCAGTTTGTTCCTTTCTCCTTTACATCTCCTCTCATTCAAACCTCAATAACAAACAAATTATCTTATCTGGGACTCAAACTTATGTTTGTGGCATTTTGGGGTTTTTTTACTTCACCTTTTTAACTCACTAGCAGTGCTCCCATCCCTGGCTCTCCATTTTATCTAGTTCTTGTTCTACTAAATACAATAGTAATTTTTTAATTTGTCTCCCCATTTTCCTGTTTCCCTCTTATTCCTCTCATCATAACTCTTAGTCAACCAACACCTAAAAGCAAATCGTTTTATTCTTGACCCAAATTTTTTCCTTATTTCCTTTTTGTGGGTCCATACCCCCTTCTTTTTTCTTTTTTTTTCTTTTTTTTGCCCCTTTATTACTTTTCCCCAATTCAGGCCCTCCATTACAGGCATTGTTTGTTATAATTCACATTTCACCACAAGATTTTCTCAAGAAAGAGGGGAGAGGAGAAGGGAGGAAAAAAAGAAGGGTGGGGGAATAATTTCCTTTTTGTAATTTTAATTTTATTTTATTTTTCTTTATTTCATTATTAATTTTTTTTAAAAAAAACAACTCTTTTCGATTTTTTATTTTTTAACTATTTATTCTTTATTAAATCTCATTAATAGTATCAACAAAACCACCCTCAGATGCCATTAAGGAAGAGAAAATCGAATATCATGGATACAAAAGAAAGAGAGGTAACACAGCTAGATGAGGAAAAATCTATGGAGAAAAAATGTAATATATTGGAAACCTTGGAGCTAAATGACAGAGAATTCAAGATAGAAATCCTAAAAATCCTCCGAGATATACAAGAAAACACAGAAAGGCAATTTAGGGAGCTCAGAAAACAACTCAATGAACACAAAGAATATATGTCCAAGGAAATGGAAACTATAAAAACAAATCAAACAGAGATGAAAAACTCAATTCACGAGCTGAAAAACGAAGTAACAAGCTTAGCTTATAGAACAGGTCAGATAGAAGAGAGGATTAGTGAAATAGAAGACAAGCAACTTGAGGCACAACAGAGAGAAGAAGAAAGAGACTCAAAATTAAAATAAAAAAATGAGATAGCCCTACAAGAATTATCTGACTCCATCAAAAAGAATAACATAAGAATAATAGGTATATCAGAGGGAGAAGAGAGAGAAAATGAAATGGAGAATATACTCAAACAAATAATAGATGAGAACTTCCCAAGCCTGTGGAAAGAACTAAAGCCTCAAATTCAAGAAGCAAACAGAACTCCAAGTTTTCTTAACCCCAACAAACCTACTGCAAGGCATATCATAATGAAATTGGCACAAACCAACAGCAAAGAAAAAATTCTCAAGGCAGTCAGGGAAAAGAAGAATACAACATATAAAGGAAGGTTCATTAGATTATCATCAGATTTCTCAGCAGAAACTCTACAAGCTAGAAGAGAGTGGACCCCAATATTTAAAGTCCTGAAAGAGAGGAACTTTCAGCCACAAATACTATACCCATCAAAGCTATCCTTCAAATATGAAGGAGAAATGAAAACATTCACAGATACAGAAAAGATGAGGGAATTTATCATCAGAAAACCCCCACTCCAGGAATTACTAAAGGGGGTTCTCCAATCAGATACAAAGAACAAAAAAAAAAAACAAAGCCACAAGTAAAAGCTCCAAGAAGAACAAAATAAAACCAAATTTAAACTGTGACAACAACAAAAAGAAAGGGGGGGAGAAGATGGAGATTAACAGTAGCAAAGGATGATGGAGTGCTAAAGTACTCACAAAATAGTTCGCTACAATGAACAGGGTAGGAATCATTTTCATTACTCAAAGGTAACCACCATTGAAAAAACCACCACAGAAGCACATGAGATAAAAAAAATAGCAACAGAGGAAAGATGTATGGAATACAACCAAATAAAAACAAAAGATAGAAAATCGAAAGAGAAGACACAAGACACAAAACTAACAGAAAGCAAGATATGAAATAGCAATAGGAAACTCACAAATGTCAATAATTACACTAAATGTAAATGGATTAAACTCACCAAAAAAAAGGTACAGAGTAGCAGAATGGATTAAAAAAGAAAATCCAACTGTATGCTGCCTACAGGAAACTCATCTAAGTAACAAGGATAAAAACAAATTCAAAGTGAAAGGCTGGAAAACAATACTCCAAGCAAATAACGTCCAAAAAAAAGCAGGCGTAGCAATACTCATATCTGATAATGCTGACTACAAGACAGCAAAAGTACTCAGAGACAAAAATGGCCATTTCATAATGGCTAAGGGGACACTGAATCAAGAAGACATAACAATTCTTAATATATATGCACCAAACCAAGGAGCACCAAAATATATAAGACAGCTACTTATTGACCTTAAAACAAAAACTGACAAAAATACAATCATACTTGGAGACCTCAATACACTGCTGACGGCTCTATATCGGTCATCCAAACTGAGAATGAACAAAGACATAGTGGCCTTAAACAAAACACTAGAGCACCTGGATATGATAGACATCTACAGGACTTTTCATCCCAAAGTGACAGAGTATACATTTTTCTCCAGTGTACATGGATCATCCTCAAGAATTGACTATATGTTGGGCCACAAAAACAACATCAGCAAATTCAGAAAAATCGAAGTTGTTCCAAGCATATTTTCTGATCTAGCCTTGAAACTAGAATTCAACTGCAAAAAAGAGGAAAAAAATCCCACAAAAATGTGGAAACTAAACAACATACTTTTAAAAAATGAATGGGTCAAAGAAGAAATAAGTGCAGAGATCAAAAGATATATACAGACTAATGAAAATGACAGTAGGACATATCAGAATCTATGGGATGCAGCAAAAGCAGTGACAAGCGGGAAGTTCATATCAATTCAGGCATATATAAACAAACAAGAGAGAGCCCAAGTGAACCACTTAACTTCACACCTTAAGGAACTAGAAAAAGAAGAACAAAGACAACCCAAAACCAGCCGAAGAAAGGAGATAATAAAAATCAGAGCAGAAATAAATGAATTAGAGAACAGAAAAATTATAGAAAAAATTAATAGAACAAGGAGGTGGTTCTTTGAAAAGATCAACAAAATTGACAAACCCTTGGCAAGACTTACCAAGGAAAAAAGAGAAAGAACTCATGTAAACAAAATCCAAAATGAAAGAGGAGAAATCACCACAGACACCGTAGATATACAAAGAATTATTGTAGAATACTATGAAAAACTTTATGCCACTAAATTCAACAACCTAGAAGAAATGGATAAATTCCTAGAACAATACAACCTTCCTAGACTAAGTCAAGAAGAAGCAGAAAGCCTAAACAGGCCTATTAGTAGAGAAGAAATAGAAAAAAACATTAAAAACCTCCTCAAAAATAAAAGTCCAGGCCCTGATGGCTATACCAGCGAATTTTATCAAATGTTCAAAGAAGATTTGGTTCCTATTCTACTGAAAGTCTTCCAAAAAATTGAAGAAGAAGCAGTACTTCCAAACACATTTTATGAGGCCAACATTACTCTCATACTGAAACCAGGCAAGGATGGCACAAAAAAAGAAAATTACAGACCATTATCTCTAATGAATACAGATGCTAAAATACTAAACAAAATACTAGCAAATCGAATACAACATCATATTAAAAAAATAATACATCATGATCAAGTGGGATTCATCCCAGAATCTCAAGAATGGTTCAACATACGTAAAACGGTTAACATAATACACCATATCAACAAAACAAAGAACAAAAACCACATGATCTTATCAATAGACGCAGAAAAGGCTTTCAATAAAATACAACACAATTTTATGTTTAAGACTCTCAACAAAATGGGTATAGAAGGAAAATATCTCAACATGATAAAGGCCATATATGATAAACCATCAGCTAACATCATATTAAATGGCACTAAACTGAATGCTTTCCCCCTTAAATCAGGAACAAGACAGGGTTGTCCACTCTCTCCACTCTTATTTAATGTGGTACTAGAGGTTGTAGCCAGAGCAATCAGACAAGACAAAGAAATAAAAGGCATCCATATCGGAAAAGAAGAAGTAAAGGTATCACTTTTTGCAGATGATATGATCCTATACATCGAAAACCCCAAAGAAACCACAAAAAGACTACTAGAAACAATAAGCCAATACAGTAAGGTCGCAGGATACAAAATTAACATACAGAAGTCAATAGCCTTTCTATATGCCAACAATGAAACAACTGAGAACAAACTCAAAAGAATAATCCCCTTCACGATTGCAACAAAAAAAATAAAATACTTAGGAATAAACATAACAAAGAATGTAAAGGACTTATATAATGAAAACTATAAACCATTATTAAGGGAAATCAAAAAAAGATATAATGAGATGGAAGAATATACCTTGTTCTTGGCTAGGAAGAATAAATATAATCAAGATGGCTATATTACCCAAAGCAATATACAAATTTAATGCAATTCCCATCAAACTTCCAATGACATTTTTTAAAGAAATAGAGCAAAAAATCATCAGATTTATATGGAACTATAAAAAACCCTGAATAGCGAAAGCAATCCTAAAGAAAAAGAATGAAGCTGGGGGCATTACAGTACCTGACTTCAAACTCTATTATACGGCCACGACAATCAAAACAGCTTGGTATTGGCAGAAAAATAGACACTCAGACCATTGGAAAAGAATAGAAAGCCCAGAAATAAAACCACATATATATAGTCAAATAATTTTTGATAAAGGGGCCAAGAACACACAATGGAGAAAAGAAAGCCTCTTCAATAAATGGTGCTGGGAAAACTGGAAAGCCACATGCAAAGGAATGAAACTGGACTACAGTTTGTCCCCCTGTACTAAAATTAACTCAAAATAGATCAAAGATCTAAACATAAGACCTGAAACAATAAAGTACATAGAAGAAGACATAGGTACTCAACTCATGGACCTGGGTTTTAAAGAGCATTTTTTGAATTTGACTCCACAGGCAAGAGAAGTGAAGGCAAAAATTAATGAATAGGACTACATCAGACTATGAAGTTTTTGCTCAGCAAGAGAAACTGATAACAAAATAAACAGAAAGCCAACTAAATGGGAAATTATATTTTCAAACAACAGCTCAGATAAGGGCCTAATATCCAAAATATACGAAGAACTCATAAAACTCAACAACAAACAAACAAACAATCCAATAAAAAAATGGGAAGAGGATATGAACAGACACTTCTCCCAGGAAGAGATACAAATGGCCAACAGATATATGAAAAGATGCTCATCTTCTTTAGTTATTAGAGAAATGCAAATCAAAACGGCAATGAGATACCACCTCACACCTGTTCGATTAGCTGTTATTAGCAAGACAGGTAATAGCAAATGTTGGAGAGGCTGTGGAGCAAAAGGAACCCTCATATACTGTTGGTGGGAATGTAAAGTAGTACAACCATTATGGAAGAAAGTATGGTGGTTCCTCAAAAAACTGAAAATAGAACTACCTTATGACCCAGCAATCCCTCTACTGGGTATATACCCCAAAAACTCAGAAACATTGATACGTAAAGACACATGCAGCCCCATGTTTATTGCAGCATTGTTCACAGTGGCCAGGACATGGAAACAACCAAAAAGCCCGTCAATGGATGACTGGATAAAGAAGATGTGGCACATATACACTACGGAATACTACTCAGCCATAAGAAATGATGACATCAGAACATTTACAGCAAAATGGTGGGATCTTGATAACATGATACGAAGCGAAATAAGTAAATCAGAAAAATCCAGGAACTGCATTATTCCATACGTAGGTGGGACATAAAAGTGAAACTAAGAGACATTGATAAGAGTGTGGTGGTTACGGGGGGGAGGGGGGAAAGGGAGAGGGAAAGGGGGAGGGGGCGGGGCACAAAAAAAACTAGATAGAAGGTGACAGAGGACAATCTGAGTTTGGGTGATGGGTATGCAACATAATTGAACGACAAGATAATCTGGACTTGTTATCTTTGAATATATGTATCCTGATTTATTGATGTCACCCCATTAAAAAAATAAAATTATTTAAAAAAAAAGAAAAATATACTCATATACACAGACACGGATAATAATTGAGGGAAAGGAAGTGGAAGGAGGTAGAAGAGGGGAAAGGGGAGCTAAATGGTGTTAGAAGGAGAGTTGACTTTGGTTGGTGAACACACAATCCAATATATAGATGATGTATTATATTATAGAATTGTATCTTTGAAATATATATAATTTTAAAACAATGTCACCCCAATAAATTCAATAAAACAAAAGACATAATAAAAAAAATCTTTAGCCATAGAAAAATGAGATTTGTTTGGACAAAAACTGTTTCCTAGACATGCATCTTTGCTCCCTTTAATGTCACTCAGTTGCACTATTTTCAGGGTTTACCAAGCTCACATGGCTATATGGGTTGGATACGTTAGAAATAAATAGTAATTATAAAAGCATATACATAAATATCTGTTTTTATGTTCATGATTATACTTACTTCCCATGCATTGCTGTGACTTATAAAGGTCCTGTATAACCTTGGGAAATAAAAAATTTAAGATTTTTAGATTTCTATGGGCTCACATCTTGTCCACCTGGTTAATATCAGAATTTTAGTTGATATATACGATTTAAAAGTCACCTTCTCATTTATCGTACATGCTAAAAAAAAAAATGAAAGCCTGTTAATATTTAGCTTTTTAAAAGTGTAATCCTAATTGTATGTGTTTTATAAAGGGGCACAAAATCAAATGTCTTTTTTGAAATATGTATGATATACTTAGGATGCTACATAAGAAATATGATAAATTGTAAAATCAGTTAGAGGCAATTACATCTCTCAAACATATTTGATTTCTGTTAATCATTGACAGGACAGTAAATGTGTCCTGGGAGCATTGTCAAGATAATCATTATATTTTAATATTTTTCTCTTCACGATATGGAAAAATTTACTCAAAGATCAGTAAATAACTGGACTAGCAATCTAGGTGTTGATTGATTCAGAAAACAGTTTACCTCTTTGCATAATTCTACTCAAACAATTATTATCTAAATATATGTAATCTCAAATCCAATATCCCACAGACAACTATTGATTTCCATGAAAGAAAATGTGCAGCAGTGCATAACCTGCAAGATGTACTTCTTCTGGACAATTGATAGGGCATGACCATTCTCTGTGGGGAACTATGCAAAGCATCCATGTAATTTTTATTGAACTTTTGACCAGTGACCCATAATATATCTGAAAATACGGTGACTTGATTGTCCTATCAAACATGGCTATAGTGTAATCCATAACTTTAGTAGAGTTTATTATGCAAAAAAGCAAATAAATACACATAGGAGGGCTATTTCAACAGTGTTTGGGAGAAAAATTTAAATAATTAAATCTAAGATAAGAATTAAATTTACCTAGTCTACAGAAAGGGCAAGACAAAATGTGCTTAGACAGTAATGTGATTTAAGTAATTCATCCTTGGAAATAATGGTCACTGAGAGATACCGTAGACCCTCAAATAATGTCATTTCCTTCAGTGTCATTTCATTGTAATGTTGATGAGAAAAATCAGTTTCTGGGTGGGGCCACTGTCGGTGTGGGTTTTGAATGTTTTTGAAAGGTCTGTGTGTACTTTAGGTACCCGGTTTCCTCCCACATTCCAAGGATATGCACTGTGAGGTAAATTGGTGTGTCTAAATTGTTGCAGTCTACGTGAGTGTGGGTGCTCATGTGATGTGCCCTGTCTTAGAAGGATGTCCTGTCCAGCTTAGGGTCCCACCTTGCATTCTGAGCAGCCAGGAAAGGCTGTGGCTACTACGACCCTGAACTAGAATAAGGAGGTGAGAAAATCATTATCAGCTTTCTTTAATGGACTATTCTTAAATGTATGTAGAACTCACATTTATTTTGATGTTTAATATAACTATTTTGGGCTTTTGCTTAGAAGTTTGGTAATGTTTTCTGACCAAAAATATGCCAAAAGAACTTAACTCTTATTTATATCTATCAGATCATGATAATTTTTTTTCCTTACAATTTATTTCACTTAAAGTCACAGCCTCTGAGACTTTATTGTGGATGCTAAGTGAGACCTTACTTACTGTACACTTATTTAAAAAAATAGGTGTGTTGAAGTGATCCTATAATTGCTCTCAGCCAAATATGTTTATTCTAGTAGAAATGGGCACAAGGGTCTGGAGTAGAGAAACACAGAAGGTAGGGAGACTGTCTGAGATGCTAGTAGAGGCACACCACCTGTTACTGTTGTTACAATGAAGAAATCTGTTTGTGTAATCTTTTTCTGATTTACATCAAAATTTTTCTTGTCAATTTTATACCATCTATAGATAAGAACAATGTGGTCAGAGATCGATTTGATCTGGGAGAGCCTAATTCTGGGTATATTTTTAAGTATTTTTATTCAACAGATCTTCATAATTTATAAATACATGAATTTATATATATGTAGTTTTATTGTACATTTATGTAATGAGTGATTACTTCATACAATACCAAATGTGTCTGATATGAATGTTTTTAAGTCTCTATTATTGATCACTATGACAAGACCAAAACTAACTTTACATCTTTATTTATTTGCCTATTTGTTTGTTTGTTTTTGTATTTTTCTGATGTGAGAAGTGAGGAGGCAGAGAGACAGACTCCCGCAAGCACCCGACCAGGATCCACCCGGCATGCCCACTAGCCGGTGATGCTCTGCCCATCTGAGGTGTTGCTCTGTTGCTACCAGAGCCATTCTAGGTCCTGAGGTGGAGGCTATGAAGCCATCTTCAGTACTTGGGCTAACTTTGCTCCAGTAGAGCCTTGGCTGTGGGAGGACAAGAGAGAGGTAGAGAGAAAGGAGAGGGGGGAAGGATAGAGAAGCAGTTGGGCACTTCTCCTGAGTGCCCTGGCCAGAAATTGAACCCAAGACATCGACAAGCCGGGCCGATGCTCTACCACTGAGCCAAATGACCTGGGCCCTGATTTTACATCTTTAAAACTTAGTCAATACCCAGTCTCATTTTATTACTACATAAACAGTAATTTTCCTTATTGATTACCCATTTTATCATCCACACTATTTTTACCTGTTTTTTTCATATATCCATTTAAAAATTTTTGATACAGGCACACAAAGTACCATATGATGCTGGGTCTCTCCCTTAGCTCTCTGCTTAATAAGAGACATGAAAATGTTCATAAATCATTTACATTAAGAAAAATTACATAAAAAGGCAATACACACAGTGCAAAGGGAGCAAAATAAATGAAAGTCTAAAAAAGACTAGTTAAAGTTTCTAGAAAGAAACTCTTAACTTCTATCTTAAAGAATGGATAAAAGATAAATGTTTGAATGGAACTAGCTTCTGCACATTAGAAGAAACCACAACAAAACAAAAAGACAACAACTGTATGGAGGAGTATATTTCTATAAAATGTTAATATCCAAAATATATAAAGAATTCATGCCACTGAACAACAACATCAACAACAACAACAAACAATATAATTAAAATTGGGCAGAGGATCTGAACAGACACTTTTCCCAAAAAGACATACGAATGACTAGCAGATATATGGAAAGATGCTCAACTTCACTAGCTATTAGGGGAAATGCAAATCAAAATCACAAAGAGGTACAACACAGCTGTTAGAATAGTGATTATCAATATACAAATAAGTGTTGGAGAGGCTATAAAGAAAAAGGAACTCTCATTCATTACTTATGGGAATATAAACTGGTACAACCAGTAAGAAATACAGTGTGGAGGTTCCTCAAAAATCTAAGAGTTACCATAAGACCCAACAACACCCCTTTTAGGTATCTACCTATAAATGTTTTAAAAATATATTTTTAAAAATATGTGCATATCTATGTTCATTGTAGCAGTATTTATGGAAGCCAAGACATGGAAACTACTGTTTTTTTGATAGATGATTGGATAAAGATGTCATACAATTTGCATTTCTGTGAAATACACCATTGGTGTCCTAATAGGAATTGTGTTGAATCTATAGATTGCTTTGCATAATATAGATATTTTAGTGATGTTAATTCTTCCTGTCCATGAACACAGCATATACTTCCACTTATTTGTATCTATCTAAATATCTTTCTTCAGTGTCATAATTTTTGTTGGTTTTTTTTTTTTTTTGGTATTTTTCTGCAGCTGGAAACGGGGAGGCAGTCAGACAGACTCCCGCATGTGCCCAACCGGGATCCACCCAGCACGCCCACCAGGGGGCAATGCTCTGCCCATCCGGGGCCAGTCTAGCGCCTGAGGCAAAGGTCATGGAGCCATCCCCAGCGCCCTGGCCATCTTTGCTCCAATGGAGCCTTGGCTGCGGGAGGGGAAGAGAGAGACAGAGAGGAAGGAGAGGGGGAGGAGTGGAGAAGCAGATGGGCGCTTCTCCTGTGTGCCCTGGCCGGGAATCAAACCCGGGACATCCGCACGCCAGGCTGACGCTCTATCACTGAACCAACCGGCCAGGGCCCAGTGTCATAATTTTTTGAGTACAGATATTTAACATCCTTGGTTAACTTTCTTTTTAGGTATTTTTTTATGCAGTTGTGAATGGAATTATCTTATTTTCCTTTTGATGGTTTATTATTGGTTTATAAAATATCAATTTCTGGATATATATTGTGTATCTTGCTATATTACTGAATTTATTTATTGGTTTTAATATTTTTTTGGTGAAATATTTGGGGTTCTCTATATACAGTATCATGTCATCCACTAGTAGTGACAGTTTTACTTCTTTCTTTTCAATTTAAATGCCTTTTATTTTTTTATATTTTATGATTGTCATGTCTAGGACTTCCAGAACTATGTTGAATAGGAGTGGTGATAACACACATTTTTATCTTGATCCCAATCTTAACAAAAACACTTGTAGTTTAACCGCATTAAGTATGGTGTTGACTTACAGGTTTGTCATATATGGTCTTTATTATGTTGAAGTATGTTCCTTCTATTCCCACTTTACTGAGAGTTATTTGGAAGACTGGATTTTTTTTTCAAATTTCTATTCTACATCTAATGATATGGCCATTTGTTTTTTATCCATCATTTTGTTTATGTGGTGTATCTCATTTGTTGATTGTGGATGTAGTACCAACTTTGTATCCCAGAGTAAATCCCACTTGCTCATGATGTTTAAGCTTTTTTATGTATTGCTGGATCTGGATCTTTGTTGAGAGTTTTAGCATTTACATTCATCAGGGATATTGGTCTATAATTTTCTTTCTTTGTAGTATCTTTACCTAATTTTGGATAAGACACCCCCTCATTTCTGTTTGAATGACTATCATAAATAAATTCACAAACAACAACTTATAGCAAAGATGTGGAGAAAAGGGAACCCTTACGCACTGTTGATGGGAATTTAAATTGTAGAAAGCAGCATGCAGTTACATAAATATATTAAAAATGAAATTTCCTTATCACCCAGCAATTTATCTTCCGATAATATATATAAGAAAGGAAACCTAAAACTCAAATTTAAAAGACTATATGAGGCCCTAGTCAGTGGCTCAGTGGATAGAGTGTCAGCCTGGCATATGGACATCCCTGGTTTGATGCCTGGTCAGGGCACACAGAAGAAGTGACCATCTGCTTCTCTCCCCTTCTCTCTCCCCTTTCTCTCCCTCTTCCCCTCCTGCAGCCAGTAGCTGGATTAGTTTGAGTGTGTCACCAGGTGCTGAGGATAGCTTGGTGCCATCAGCCTCAGGTGCTAGAAATATCTTTGTACTGAGCATTAGTCTCAGACGAGGTTGCTGGCTGTATTTCAATACAGATATATGTGGGATTCTGTCTCACTTTCTCCCCTCCTCTCACCTAAAAATATATATATGAACCTCTATATTTATTGCAGTGTTATTTACAATAGCCAAGATATGGAAGTAGTCCAAATGCTCATCTGTAGACGAGTAGATAAAGAAGTTCTGGTATATTTACACAATGGAATACTACTTGGCCATGAAAAAGAAGGAAATTTTAAATCATGCAACAGCATGGGCAGACCTGGAGACAGTATGTTATGTGACATAAGCCTGCCAGAGAAAAAGAAGTACCACATGATTTCACTTATATGTGGAATCTAATGAATAAAATAAGCTAACAAACAAAATAGAAAAAGACTGATAGATAGATACACAGAACAGCCTGACTGCAGTCAGGAGGGAAAGGTTTGGCTGACTGGATGAGAAAGGTGAAGGGATTAAGGAAAGAAAAAAACCTGATGAACACAGACAACAGTATGGTAATTCCAAGAGGAAAAGAATTGGGAGTGGTACATGAGGGTAAAAGATGTGTGGCTGGTGATGAAGGAGACTTGACTGGATGTGGTGAACACAGTGCAAAGTACAGGCGATGTATTGTAGGATCATATACCTGAAACCTATGTAGTTTTGTTCACCACTGTCACCACAATAAGTCCAATTAAAGTAAATTAAATATAAATTTCCTACCTAATAAATGCAGGGAAAAAAAAAGAAAGATGTGATATTTACAGACAACAGAATACTATTCAGCCATAAGAAAAGATGAAACACTGCCATGTGCTTCAAAATGGATGAATCATGCTAAGTGAAATTAGTCAGATGGAAAATGTCAAAAACCATATGATTTTACTCATGTGGAAAATAAAACTGAAAACAACAAATGAACACATAAAACAAACAACAACAAACACTCATAGACGCCCACAGTACTGTGGTGGTAATCAGAGGGGAAGGGCATTGGGGAGGTGGTGGTCAAGTGTAAAGGGGGCCAAATATATGGTGATGAAAGGAGATTTGACTTTGGGTGGTAAACACACAACGTATACATGATATATTATAGAATTGTACAGTTGAAACCAATATAATTCTATTAACCATTGTCATCCCAATGCATTTAACTTAAAAAAATAATAGGAAGGAGGTAGTTTTATGGGGATGTTCATCCCAGCGAAAACCTCCAGTCAGTAGATATAGTTTGTGGAAGTAAAAAGCCTTCAATAGAATGACATTAGGTTCTGCAAGTACAGCACTCTGACCCAGTGAGGAAGGGGAATAGTGAGGAGAGAACATTAGCAATAAGCCTCATAGCTCTAAGAAAGTCAAAGGTTGAAATCTATGAAGTAAAAATATATATTAGAAACCATTTTGTTTAGCTTCATTTCACCCCAATGTTTTTCAAAATTATCACTTTAATTAAAATTATAAATCACAGCTAATACACAGGAACAGTCTGCAAGACTTAACTAAGGTCTGGGTGTCCACGTGTGTTTCCTCTACAGCACCTTCTCCCTACATATACGTTCTCAGGATCAAGCACATGTGGAGCACAGATGCGCAAGTATGACCCACTGCTCATTCCACTCTACACAGAGCACTGATTTTTTTCTGTAACTGACATACGACTGACTATTAGGTGATCATCTCTCTAGTTTCAGCCATTCAATCACTTGGCTCAAAGAACTTGAACCTAAGTTTCTTGGTTTTTCATTAAATTTTCTTTGGGTGACACTGGTTAACATAATTAAACAGGTTTCAGGTGCCCAATTCTACAACACATCTTTCTACGTCATATTCTGTGTTCACCCTTTCAATTCAAGTCTTTGTCTATCACCATTCGTCCTCCTTATATCCTCTACCTCCAAATGTCTTATTTTTTGGCATTATATAAATATGAACAGGAGGTTATCAAAGTTTTTTGCATTGCAGTTTTATATTAAAATAAAACAACACATTGAAATCTAATATAAAAAAAGCTAGAAATCACACATCTCGAACCGAAGCCCATTGGAGAGTCATGAGCTTTGATATCATATCACCTCTGCGCTGGATGCCTTCAGTGTACTCCGGAGTCATTTTCTCTGTACCCATGAAGCTCAGGTATATACAGAGAAAAAGTGCTTAAAGCCAACTGCTTTTAAGAATGTCCCTTCAACTACAGTCTGAAAGCTCCAGTTTGCTAATACATAATTCTCTCTTTTCCACTTCAACAGGTAAAACTCTATCTACAGTGGTCTAAGGTTAATAATTTCTAGAAAGGACATCAGGTACCATTGTTGCACTTCTGTTTTGTAATGAGGGGAAGCCACATGACCAGATTTATAAAATAATTTAATGTATTATTTTAAGGCTTCTCCACTTGAAGCCTCCACATAATCCAGGTGTCCACACTGAGGATACTTGGTAGACTAGGAACAATCATTTTTATAACATTTCTCTGCTTTTTTTCTCTCCATTTAGTGCTCTCCTGTTATTTTCCGACTCTTTAATAGCAGATATCTAGGCCAGTCACAAACCAGACAACATATGGATAAATTTTCATGGCTTCATCTCCTTGAAACAGATTATTTCCAGTGATGTTAATTAGCAACATTGCTAACCAAGTGAATGAAAATGTCTTACCTTCCACATCTTTATCTACATTGCATATTCTATGAATATTTAACATTAGTTGATCTGGCACGGGGAATGTCAAAGCTGTTTTCAGTAGCTTTCACATATGAGTACTAAAAATAACAACATTTCTTCTATTTATTGACCACGTAGGCTTTATCTTTTGTACTGGCTATTCATTACTTGTGCTAATTTCTCAATATTTTATAGGGGTTTCCTTTTTAAAACATATATTTTGGACATTTGACCTTTGTTATTCATTTGCATTGTGGCATTATTGTTTGTTTATATTTGACTTTATATTATCTTTTAAGAGGACAAGTTAGTAACTTTAATATGTTAGTTTATTTTCTTGATATAACCTAAGAATTATGTTTGTTTTTCTTGTTTTGGTATTCAGTAGTCTATTTGCCATCTTTTTATTGATAGAGATTTTGTCATAACAAATTATTATATACTATTGTGTCTGTTTATGTGTTTTTATGTTCATTTGTATTAGTCTGTGTAAGTGCAGTATTAAAGAGTGTTTATTTCCTAAAGTTTATTTCTAACTAATAAAGAATGCTACCAATCCCTTTTGAATTTCATGAACAGCTCTGGGGCATTTAATTCTAACTGTATTAAAAAACTAGATTAATTTTTGAAAGATATATTATCTTTTAGGTACTGTATCCTCCCATCCATAAACATAAAGCATCTACTTCTTCATTAGCATTATGTTTTTATGTTTTTTAATATTGCTTTGTAACTTTTTTCAGAAAGTCCAGAGATACTATTTACCTTAGAGTTATTGTTGCCATTGGAAAAGGGACCTTTATTTTTTCTAATATAATTAAAAATTTCACTAATTTATATAATCATATATTTGATTAGTTTTTATACTTTAATGTTAATAGACTTTTTTTTATTTTTTATTTTTCTGAAGTTGGAAATGAGGAGGCAGTCAGATAGACTCCCGCATGCGCCCGAGCGGGATCCACCCGGCATGCCCATCAGGGGGCGATGCTGTGCCCATCTGGGGCATTGCTCTGTTGTGCCCAGAGCCATTCTAGCGTCTGAGGCAGAGGCCATGGAGCCATCCTCAGCACCTGGGCCAACTCTGCTCCAATGGAGCCTTGGCTGCCAGAGGGGAAGAGAGAGACAGAGAGGAAGGAGAGACAGGAGTGGAGAAGCAGATGGGCGCCGTTCCTGTATGTCCTGGTCGGGAACCAAACCCAGGACTCCTGCATGCCAGGCCGACACTCTACCACTGAGCCAACCTGCCAGAGCCAAATGTTAATAGACTTTTAATGTTAAAGTAATATGTTTATTTTGCATTAATGTTTAGTTTTATTTAAAAAATAAACAATAATTTCACCACCACTGAAGATTTTTTCAATCTATCAGTAAACTACTATAACTACTATGCTTACCTTTATCATTGTATGTTATTTTGTTTTAATTGAAATTCAAATAAAAGTATGAACACTCCATGCATTCTTTCCTGTTTTTGATCTTTTGTTCAACATGATACTTTTGAGAGTAAGCCATATTGTAAATTGTACGAGGAGACTTCATTTTTTTACTGTTGTGTAATAGAAAGCCATTGTCACTATGTTATAAATTGTCTTCTATAGCATATCTGGCTTTTTTCTAATGTTTATTTGTTATGAATAAAAATGTTGTAAATATCTGTGCAAATATCTATTGCTTTATTTTTATACTAATTTTTATTGAAGTGGCATCTGAGTCATCAGGGATATGTTTAGCTTTAGTAGATGTTGTTATGAAGTTTTCCAAAACTAATCAACAAATTAGTAATCTCATTGACAATGTATGAGGGTTCTATTAACACAATTTTATTATTAATACATCATATTTTCAGTTATTAATTTTGGTCATTCTGAGGGGTGTGTTCTGTAATCTCATTGTACTTTTACTCTTCCCTTCCCTGATGATTAATGATGTTGGCTATCTTTTTATATGCCTACTAATTATCTTTATGTTCTCATTTGTAAAGTGTTTGTATGAGAATTTCTCCACCTTTAAACAGTATTTTGGCATTTTTACTGATTTCTAGTGTTTTTATCTATTCTGTATACAAATTACTTTTAGATGTATTTATCCAGAATATTTTCTTTTCTTTGAATCAATATTGACTTTAAAGATGATATCTTTTGACGTTACCTTCTTCAAATATAATATTGGTATAAAATATTATATTAGTTTTTGGTGTACAGTAGAATGATTCAGAATATGTACCTTAAGATGTAATCAACACAGTCTCCTAATTACTTGTTACTATGCATATTTATCACAATATTAACTATATTTGCCTTCACCTTTTGCATCCATTTTCTCCTCCTCCTCCCCTCTGGCTACCATCAATTTAATCTCTATTTCAGTGAGTCTGATTTTGTTTTGTTATATTTTGTTTTAGATTTCACATATATGTGAAAAAAGATCAAACATTATTTGTCTTGTTCTGTCTGACTTATTTCACTTAGCATACTACCCTCTAGGTCAATTCATGTTTCACATGTGGCAAGATTATTTTTATGGCTTAATAATAGTCCATTTGTGTGTGTGTGTGCGCACACATGTATATATGTGTGTGTGTGTGTATCTTCTTTTTATTTTACACCTTATTTGTTCATTGATTGCTTTTTTATATGTGCCTTGACCGTGGGCCTTCAGCAGACCAAGTAACCCTGAGCCAGCAACCTTGGGTCAAAGCTGGTGAGCTTTGCTCAAACCAGATGAGCCTGTGCTCAAGCTGACAACCTTGGGTTCTCGAACCTGGGTCTTCCGCATCTCAGTTCGATGCTCTATCCACTGTGGCACCGCCTGGTCAGGCTATAGGTATCTTTTCTATCCGTATATATGTCATATCTTCTTTATCCAGTCATCAATCAATGAACACCTAGATTGCTCTCACATTATGGCTGTTGTAACTGACGCTTCAATGAACGTAAAGATGCATATATCTTTTTGGATCTCTTCAATACTGAAAAGTAGAGTTATTGGGTTTTTATGGTTGTTTTATTTTTAGTTTTTAGAGGAATCTGCATACTGTTTTCCATATTCACTCTACCAAATTACAAACCCACCAACAGCATGAGGGTTCCCTTTTCTTCACATTCACTACAACATGTTATTTGTTAACTTTTTTTTTTTTTTTTTTTATATTTTTCTGAAGCTGGAAACAAGGAGAGACAGTCAGACCGACTCCCGCATGCGCCCGACCGGGATCTACCCGGCACACCCACCAGGGGCAACGCTTTGCCCACCAGGGGGCGATGCTCTGCCCCTCCAGGGCGTCACTCTGCCATGACCAGAGCCACTCTAGTGCCTGGGGCAGAGGCCAAGGAACCATCCCCAGCATCCGGGCCATCTTTCCTCCAATGGAGCCTTGGCTGCGGGAGGGGAAGAGAGAGACAGAGAGGAAGGAGGGGGGGTTGGAGAAGCAAATGGGCACTTCTCCTATGTGCCCTGGCCAGGAATCGAACTCGGGTCCCCCACATGCCAGGCCAGTGCTCTACCGCTGAGCCAACTGGCCAGGGCATTTGTTGACTTTTTGATACTAGCCATTCTGACAGGTATGAAGTGTTACTTCATTGTGTTTTTGTTTTGCTTTCATCTTATGATTAGTATCATTGAGCATATTTTTATATGTCTGTTGACCATTTATCTAAATGTGTTTTTTGGAGAAAGGTCAATTTGTGTCTTCTCTCCATTTTTAATTGGATTTGTTTATTTGTTGCTATTATTGAGTTGTTAAGTTCCGTACATATTTTGAATAACTAGGTAACCTTTTGTTATGTGTATCATTTGAGAATATCTTTTCCCATTCAATAACTTGTCTTTTTGTTTTGTTGATGTTTATCTTTGCTGTGCAGAAACTTTTTAGTTTAATATAATTCCATGTTTATTTCTGCTTTTGTTTCCTATAATTATGAAGACATAGCCACAAAAATATTACTGAGAGCAATCTCAGATTATTTTTCTTTAGGAATTTTTATTTTTTCTTCTTATATTTTTCTTATATTTTATTTTCCTTCTTATATTTTTCTTTAGGAATTTTATGGTTTGAGAAATTAAAATTAATTCTTTAATTCATTTTAAGTTTACTTTTGTATATGGTGTAAAAGTGGCCTAGTTTCATTTTTTGCATATCTGTCTAATTTTCTCAACACTACTTATTAGAGAGACTGTCATTTCTCCATTGTATATTCTTATCTACTAGATTAATTGACTATATGAGTGAGGACTTAATTCGCAGCCCTCCATTTCATTCCATTGTTATTTATGTGTTGTTTGTTTTGCTTTCTTCTTATGATTAGTATCATTGAGCATCTTTTTATATGTCTATTGGCCATTTATCTAAATGCATCTTTAAAAATTGTACAAGAATTTCTGTGGGGTCTCCTTCTAGCATGGGCACCGCCAGGTGAAGGTGTGCACCTGTGAGACTGTGGCAGGGCCTCCACATTCTTGTCCCCGAGAAGGGGACTTTTACCATTCTCTAAGGGATCTGCTGGGGCCTCTACAATCTCCTGTTGTCCTCAGGCTGGCTGCCAAACTAGAAACTTGCCAGGCTGATAGCGACAGTGCACTCTTGCCAGTGTGTATAGGGTGTGTTTCCCCACTGAGTGGTCAGCCATTATCTGAAACACACTGGTGTGCAATGCCTCTCACAGGAAGCACGTGTTTGCCTTCTGACCCTGTAGAAAACAGTGAATTTCGGGAGGTTTCTGTACCACAGGGATGTGAAACCTCTCTCTGGCCTTAAGTTGTGAGGAATGCTTTCTAACTTGTGGCGTGTCTTTCCAGATTTCTGCTTTTTTTCTCGTGTTTGTTTTAGGCCCAGGATGGGCCAGCCTTTGCCTGACCGGCAAGAGGTCTTGTGGTCATACTTAGCACAGTGGTCTCTATCCCTAGACCCCTGCACACATTTACTAAAAGAGTTTTTTTTTTCTCTTTCCTATTGGTCAGTATTTCAGCTGGGATTTCCCTTTGAACAAAAAAAGAATTTCAAATACATATACAGAAAAGGTTTGGCAGTATACCCCAAAACACACCCATTGTAATACTTCATTGATAGGAAAAGTCCAGAGTAGGTATCAGAGAGGAGACACAGAGCAGATGGGGGGTTGCCAGGGCAAGAGGAGTGGGGAGTGTCATTTTGGTCCAGGGTTTCCATTTGGGGTGATGGGACATTTTGCAAGAATATAGTGGTGATGTTTGCAGAGCATTTTGAAGAGACTTCACATTGAGGAATGGCACAACTTTAAAAATAAGCAGTCACCTTTATTTTTTACTTATAATAAATCACGCTATAGAAAAACAGAGAAAAAGAACAATAACAAAATAAAATAAAAATACAGAACAATTACAAATAATATTAAATTAATAAAACCATGAATCATGCCACAGAGAAAAAAAAAACCCATAACGTTAAAAAAAAGAAAACTGTCAAAGAGTGGTGGTGAATCAAATTCTTCTGATGTGGTGGGTCAGCAGGATGAAGAACAAGTATCTCTGGAGCTGGCCCAGATGTGCTGCCCAGAGGCAACCCCTTTTGTCTCGCCACAACCAGGGCAGATTTGGCAAAACATTCTTGAAACAGCAGTGGTGGGTCCTCAGTGTGGTCAGGAGACGCTGCACAGGCGGCCTGGCTCCAGAGCTGCAGCTGGAGTGGCTGCTGGAGGAAGCTCGGCCGCTGGAGTCGGGCGCCCCACCAAGTTTGTGTCGGCCTCCAGGTCTCTCTGTGCAGCTGGTTCCTCCAGGTGACCCTCAAGTGTAGCAGGAGTCGACTCTGCCTCTTGATTCCCTACCCGGAGCATCTCCTCAGACAAGAGCAGTGACATCACTCCTGGCCAGGACAATGACCTCACCACACAATGTCCTCACTACCTGATGGAACAGACCAACAGAAATCAGAATCCTAGTAACCAGGGAATCATATTCTAGAACAACCACTAGCCAGCTCAGTTGGCCAGAGACTTTAGTTGAGTAAACATGTTCTTGTGTTGTCTTCCCCGGTCCCAAGGCCGTGGCAACCAAAGAAACATCCCTGATGGTTTTTTCCGCCGTGGTCGCCACTGGGTCCAGACTCAGCCGAGACGCCTGTAGCCGTTTTCTCGAAGGAACCGAGAAATAACCCATGGAGGCTCAGAGGTGGTGCTTCCGGGCCAGGCCACCAATGTGATTTCACCTGAGCAGGTCTATGTTCCCTACGTGTGTGTGTGTGTGTGTGTGTGTGTGTGTGTGTGTGTGTGTGTGTGTGAGTTTGGGGTGTAGTGTATGTATATGTGTAAGAGGGATTCATGTCAGAGGAGCCTGCCCTTAGGAAGAACGGGCAGAGCACGTGGGTCAGAAGCCTTGTGAACCAGCACATTCACACCGCTGCCTGTTTGGATTGGAAGTGTGGGTGGCACCCTCTGCCCCAGGTTTACCTTGAGCCCGAGAGGTGAGTTTTATTTCCACTGATAGGAGGTGTCAGCACAAACATCGTTGGGTCTGATTTGGGAGCAGAAGGTGCAGTGGGCAAAAGCAGCAGCGACTAGGGCCAGGCTGGACTTGAGGCACCCTGACCCGCTGCTGGTCATGTCATTGCAGAGCTCAGTCAAAAACACCCAGGAGCAGCAGCTGGAGGAAGGAGACTCCCACATCATCTCCACAACTGTGGGCCAGGTGCACCCTAGTAGTGAAGATCAATTCAGGCCTGCAAAGAGTGTGGCCACCTGGGCGGCCGGGGACCTGGGGCCAGTGGATGACCTCAGTAGGTCTCCTCTCCTGGAGCCACCCAGGGTCTGGAGGTGTCGTCCCCCAACGCCATTCAGGGTCAGGAGGTCTCCCCTTACAACACCCAATTTCCCGAGGATTCCTCCCCTGATGACACCCAGGGTCCGGAGGACTCCTCCCCCTAAGCTGCCCAGGCTCCATGCACCCTGGTTCACAACATCTGAATCCAGCCTGCAGCAGCGGGCCCAAGTTAATCGAACTGAGCCAAACCCCCTGGAGCCCAAGGAAGGAGATGTCAAGGGTGAGAAGGTGGTTGAGGACATGGTGGGGTGGTGGGGGAGGGTTGGAAGGGAAGGGTCGCTGTCAGACACACAGGGAGCACTCCTAGAGGCTGGCCAGGAGCAAAGACTGGCTTCAGACCACCCATGTGCAGGATGGCTGGTGGGCAGGACATCCTGTGGTGGGTCCTGGCCTTCGCTGTGCTCTGCCTTTGGAGAAAACAAGCAAATACACACACATGGGTGATCTTTTCTCCTCTAGCAGCTCCAGCACCAGCCCAGGAGGCAGAGCCGGCTCCTGCTCCACCTGAGGAACATCTGGAGGAGCCGGCTGCACAAACAGACATGGAGGCCGACCCAGATCTGGACAGGTGCCTGACTCCAGTGGCCATTTCACCTTATGAAGTTCTTCCAGGTGCAGCTATGGAGTTGGGGCCGGCCTCCACTGCGCCTCCTGACCACACTGAGGCGGGAAATCAGCTGCCTGAAGAAGCCTCCGACAAACCTGCCTTGACTCCGCCCACAGGAGAAGAGCTGTCCCTGCACAACACCTCAGGGCCAGCTCAGGAGTCACCTGTCCAATCAGCTGTCCCTAGCACATCCGAAGAATCTATTTTCCCACCCCTTTTGGATAGTTTTCTTTTATTCTCTGTTATCGTTAAATTTTTATTTTTGCCCTGGCGTTACAGAGTATTCTATATTATTAATTTTTTTGGAATTGTTTTGTTTTCTTTTATTTTGTTATTTTTCTTGTTCTGCTTATATCTTTTTTCTGTACAGAGTAATTCATTATAAGTAATAAAATAAAAGTGATTATTTAGATTTTTATTTGTGCCATTCCTCAGCTTGAAGTCCCTTAATGATGCTGTGCAGGCATCACCTCTAACTTGTTGAAAAATGTTCCATCGCCCTGAATGGAAACCCTGCACCAAAAAGACTCACTCCTCCTATCCCTGCAAAACCTCACCTGCTTTCTGTCTCTGCTCCTTTACCTATTCTAGACATTTCCTATCAATGGAATATTACCATTGTGCTGTTTCATTGCGCTCCCATACTTATTTGTTTTTATCTGAAATAACATTTTTGTCATTAAAAATAGAAATCCCAGGTCGAATAGAGAGACAGATATAAAAGGAAAACTTTTTAGTAAGTCTGTGCTTTATCTATGGGTAGCGACCACTCTGCTAAGTGTGATCCCGGGGCCAGAACATAGTCAGGTGACAGCTTGACCTTCCTGGGCATAAAACAAACACAAGAATAATGCAGAAATCTGCAAAGTCAAACCACAAGCTGAAAAATATTTTTTACAAGGCAAGGCAAGAGAGTGGTTTCACATTTCTGTGGGGCATGAACTTCCTGAAACTTGGTGTTTTCTTTCTTTCTTGTTTTTATTCATTTTTTCTCTATTTTTCTGATGTTAGAAGTGGGGAGGCAGTCAGACAGACTCCCACATGCACCCGACCGAGATCCACCCAGCATGCCCACCAGGGGGCGATGCTCTGCCCATCTGGGGTAGTGCTTCGTTGCAAAGAGAGCCATTCTAGTGCCTGAGGTGGATGCCATGGAGCCGTCCTCAATGCCTGAGCAAACTTTGCTGCATAGGAGCCTTGGATGCATGAGGGGAGGAAGGAGACAGAGAGGAAGAATAGGGTGAAGGGTGCAGAAGCTGATGGGCACTTCTCCTGTTTACCCTGACTGGGAACCAAACCCGGGACATCCACAAGCCAGGCTGATGCTGCTCTACTGCTGAGGCAGCTGGTCGAAGCAAAGTTGGTGTCTTCTAAAGGGACAGAGGGCAAACACCTGCACTTTCAATAAGGCGCAGTTCGCACACCAGTGCAAATCAGATGATGGCCCACCACCCTGATGAGGACACACACATGGTAAGTGCCAGTGGGAGAGCCCTGTCCTCATCAGATTGAAGGTCACTGGTCTGGTGGTGACCAGCCCGGGCAACAATGTGAGGATGGAGAGGCGCCAACAGCTCCCTGAAAAGAAGTAGGAATGGCCCCTCTTCTGGGGGGACAGTGTGTAAGACCCATCAAATTCCACATGTGCTCAACTTCACCTGGCAGTGCTCACCCTAGGGGGGGGTAGTCAACCTTTTTATACCTACCGCCCACTTTCATATCTCTGTTAGTAATAAAATTTTCTAACCGCCCACTGGTTCCACAGCTATGGTGATTTGTAAAGTAGGGAAGTAACTTTATGAAATTTATAAATCAGAGTTACAGCAAGTTAAAGCATATAATAATGATCACTTACCAAGTACTTTAATTCGGATTTTTGCTAATTTTGGCAGAATAAATCTTTATAACACAACTTACTATAGTTAAATGTATCTTTTTATTTATTCTTTGGTTGTTCTGCTACTGCCAACCATGAAAACTGAAACGCACACAAGTGGGCGGTAGGGACCAGGGTGACTACCACTGCCCTTGGGAGTTATCCCAAAGAAATCCTTGCATGGCTTTTCAAAGATTTATATTCAAGACTGCCCATCAGAGCACTGATGAAATAGCCAGTAACTGAGAAAAACAAAACTCTCCATGGACAGGGATGGGACCCACCAATCCTGGCCCACACGGATGATGGAAGCTGGACAGCAGCTAGAGTTGGGGCAGGGGTCTCCATGTGTTGACAGAAAAAGAGATCAGGGTCCTCTCACATGAGACATGTGGCCCAACATCTGGATCCATGATCTCACCTCTTAGAGCACGACCATGTGATTTCACCTGGCAAAGGGTCATTTATGAAAATCAGTCTGATTGTAACATAAACAAAATGGACCAAGTGAGAAGAGCAGACCCTTAGAGACACCAACCAAGCCACTCAGAATGCTCACCTGTGGGGTGGAGACATCAATCACTGACTTTCTCCTTGATGTGATGTCTAATTTGTTGTAATGCATGTGTGACTGTGCCAGTTCTAAATATATTAAAGTTATATGTCCAGTGTTATCTGTGTATCACTCATCTATAATGTACATTATTTAGTTTTTATTGTTAAAGAATTTATGACAAGGAAAATAAAGGTTAGTTATAGTACTATATTGAATTCTAAAGAAATTCAGAAATAAATAAAGAACAAAGTCCTTCCTGGGAAGAGAGCCCTGATTCGGGGGGCTCACCGTGCCTGTTCTTTCCAGGATTCTGCACACAGTGTTGGCATGTGCACATGTGTGCTTCTTAATTTCTCTTTCTGACTGTTCATTCTTGGTGTATAAAAATGCCTCTGATTTCTGAGTATTAATTTTATATCCTGCCACCTTCCTGAATTCATTTATCAGGTCCAGCAATTTTTTGACTGAGACTTTAGGATTTTCTATATACAATATCATAAGGTTGATTACACATGTTTTACTTCATAAAAAAATATGTATTTATTAAGGAATTGACCTGGAATGCTGAGGTTGCTGGTTTGAATCCCTGGGCTTGCTTGGTCATGACACTTATGAGAGTTGATTCTTCCTGCTCTTCCTCCTTCTCTCTTTCTCTCTCTCTCTCTCTCTCTCCTCTCTAAAATGAATAAATAGAGATGACATCAGAGTAATGGCAGGGTAGGGAGCGATACCGATAAATCTCCCCCAAAACTCAACAAGATCTTCAACCAAAACAGAAAAACCTATCCTTGGAGCCTCCAGATGTTTCGCAATATACCAGAAGGTATGGTCGAGCGAAAAATTGGCTAAATATATAACCAAACCCCGAAGGAAATAGGGAGTAAGAAATGCTCCACCTACCTCACTAACCTAAACAGGTCGGCTTTCACTGGGAACTGAGAATATAGAAACTAAGGTGGGCAAAGGGGGTGAATAGATCCAGGCCGCGGCACAAACGGCTGAACCAGGTTGTGGCATAGAGATCCAAGCCGAGGAAAAACTGTACCTGTGGCAACCCGGGCAATACAAGATAACACTTGTGCCAAACCCAGACAAAGAAAGACAAGTGGGGCAGCCATTTTTCCTGATCTCCTAGTCGGTGCACGCAGATAGTGGGCGAGAGATTCCTTCCAAAGCCCTAGGAGTGGGCGCCCGTGTTATCCCACAGAGAGGCAGAGTCAGAGGCCTTTGTGTGGGCCAAAAGCAGAATCTCCGGACCGCCCCAGTGCCCTGGGAAAGCCGTGCACGGGGACGGAGCGAGAGTCAATTCCAACGCTGGAACTTTTCCGTGCGGGTGGGGGTTTCACTCAGAGGGTGAGGCAGCCGGCCTGATATCCTGGTCTGCGCGCGCAGATAGTGAGAGATTCCTCTGAGTGTCTCAGCAGTGTGCACCCGTGTTATCCCACAGAGGGGCAGAGTCAGGGGCCTTTGTGTGGGCCAAAAGCAGAATCTCAGGCCACCCCAGCGCCTTGAAAAAGCCGAGTACAGGGACGGAGTGAGAGCCAATTCCAACACTGGAACTTTTCCGTGGGGGTGGGAGTTTCACTCAGAGTGTGAGACTTCCAGCCTGATATCCTGGTCTGCGCGCACAGATAGTGAGTGAGAGTTTCCTCCAAGCGCCCCGGGAGTGGGCACCCGCACATGTTACCGGACAGAGTGGCAGAACCAGAGGTCTTTGAGTGGGTGGAAGCCCCGCCTGATTATGCTAGCAGCTCTGACTGACTGAGCCTTACCCAGAGCCCTGTGCTGAGTGGGAATAGAGTGGGGAGTTGCCAGCTCTTTGAGCCTCTTACTATCCAGGCAGAGGCAGCAGCAACCCCATAGCTGGATTACCAGGCTACTAATTGAGAAAGGAAAGACTAGGAGAAAAGCTCCAGGAACACAGACTCTCTCACTGGTGGGGCCTATAAATGCTAATGAGCCTCGACTGCCAACGGGACTAAAGCACAATACATGACATCGCCATAGAGACTTATCAACTGCAAACCTCTACCTGAGCATGCCAAAGGGGCAGAACCCGGGGTACAGAGTCACCGACCAGGAAGAGGGAGAGAAAAGAAAAAGCAAGAAGATAACCTCTCAAAATCAAGAATAATCTGCAGACTTTATAACCTATCCCATTTTATTATATTTGTTCATTTCTTTCTCTTATCTTCATTCTTGTTATTTTTATTTCCTCCTCCAATTTGGAAGTTTAACTCTCTGCCGGTCTTACTCTCTCCTCTGCTTGAACTACACTACCCATAAGTGTTACATCTCCCATTATCTTTTCTTTCCACTTCCTTTCTCTCTATGAGGGTTGCACTCCAAAACCCTTAACTCTCTCTCTCTCTCTCTCTCCTCTTTTTTCTTTTTTCTTCTTTTAGTGGTTCCCTCTTTTTTTTCTCTCTCTCTCTTTCTTTTCTCCCTCTATATTAGTTTCTTCCTTTCTCCTTTACGTCTCCTCTCATTCAAACCTCAATAATGAACAAATTATCTTATCTGGGACTCAAACTTATGTTTGTGGCATTTTGGGGGGTTTTTACTTCACCTTTTTAACTCACTAGCAGTGCTCCCATCCCTGGCTCTCCATTTTATCTAGTTCTTGTTCCACTAAATACAATAGTAATTTTTTAATTTGTCCCCCCATTTTCCTGTTTCTCTCTTATTCCTCTCATCATAACTCTTAGTCAACCAACACCTAAAAGCAAATCATTTCATTCTTGACCCAAATTTTTTCCTTATTTGCTTTTTGTGGGTCCATACCTTTTTTTTTTGCCCCTTTATTACTTTTCCTCAATTCAGGCCCTCCATTACAGGCATTGTTTGTTCTATTTAATACAATGTAATTTACAGTTCACCACAAGATTTTCTCAAGAAAGAGGGGAGAGTAGAGGAGAGGAAAAAAGGAGGGGGGAACAATTTCCTTTTTTTAATTTTAATTTAATTTTTCTTTATTTCATTATTAATTTTTAAAAAAACAACTTTTTTGATTTTTTAATTTTTTAACTTTTTATTCTTTATTAAATCTCATTAATACTATCAACAAAACCATCCTCAGATGCCATTAAGGAAGAGAAAATTGAATATCATGCATACAAAACAAAGAGAGGTAACACAGCTAGATGAGGAAAAACCTATGGAGAAAAAATTTAATATATTGGAAACCTTGGAGCTAAATGACAGAGAATTCAAGATAGAAATCCTAAAAATCCTCCAAGATATACAAGAAAACACAGAAAGGCAATTTACGGAGCTCAGAAAACAACTGAATGAACACAAAGAATATATTTCCAAGGAAATTGAAACTATAAAAACAAATCAAAAAGAGATGATAAACTCAATTCACGATCTTGTGATTTCACCTGGCAAAAGGTCATTTATGAAAATCAGTCTGATTGTAACATAAACAAAATGGACCAAGTGAGAAGGGCGGAACCTGAGAGATACCAACCAAGCCACTCATGATGCTCACCTATGGGGTGGAGACATCAATCACTGACTTTCTCCTTGATGTGATGTCTAATTTGTTATAATGCATGTGTGACTGTGCCAGTTCTAAATATATTAAAGTTATATGTCCAGTGCTATCTGTGTATCACTCATCTATAATGTACATTATTTAGTTTTTATTGTTAAAGAATTTATGACAAGGAAAATAAAGGTTAGTTATAGTACTATATTGAATTCTAAAGAAATTCAGAAACAAATAAAGAACAAAGTCCTTCCCGGGAAGAGAGCCCTGATACGGGGGGCTCACCGTGCCTGGTCTTTCCAGGATTCTGCACACAGTGTTGGCATGTGCACGTGTGTGCTTCTGTTTTCTTGCACCCATGTGTGCATTGGTGTGTGCCTGTGTATGTTCACATGTGTGAGCGTGTGCACCTGTGGGTGTCTGGCCGGTAGGATTCCTGGGCATGTGTTCTTCCAAACCCTTATTTCTCTAGGGGTGGATGCTGCCCGTCAGAGTTGCTGGCATTTTCTGTGACTCCACATCAGAATTTCCAAAGCTCCCTGTGGTAGAACCCAGATCATTACTCATTTTTTACTTTTCTTGTTCTAATCTGTACAAGATTTTAAAATATTTGGTGCAGTTCCTATTTCCAAGGAGAAAAGTAAAACATCACAATGAAAGAAAAGTGAAGAGAATGGTCACAGAGTGGGGATAAAACCAATTCTCTTGATGAGAGGAGTGCGGGTTCGAGAGCAGACAGCTCCTGAGCTGCCCTGTGTGTGGTCAGAAGCAGGTGCTCTGTGGCAGGAACCAGGGCAGGTTCTGCAGACGGCTCTTCCGTCGGCGGAGGCGGGGCCTCGGGTAACACGGCAGATGCTGCACAGGCCACCTAACTCCACAGCTGCAGCTGGAGTGACTACTGGAGGCGACACCCCTCCAGGTCTGGAGCGGCCAACAGGCCCTCCCCTGCGTCTGGCTCTTCTGAAGAGGTGGAAGCTGCCGGCTTTGTCTCCTGGGCTGGTGCTGGAGCTGTGAGAGGACAAAAGATCTCCAACATGCATTCCAACATGCCCCCCAAAGACAGAGCACAGCCAGAGCCTTCCTCAGAAGCCACAGCTCGGGACCCACCACAGGATGTCCTAATGGCCCACAGTCCTGCAGAAGGGTGGTCTGAGTCCTGTCTGCTCCTGGCCAGCCTCTGTGCGTGCTCCCTGTGTGTCTGGCACTGACCCCTCCTCATCAGTTCACATACATCCCCACCCCCCACCACCCCACTTCCCCCACAATCACACCCGTGGGTTCTACCTCCTTGGCCACCACGTCCTCCTGGCCAGTATCTTTGACTTGGGCATCATGCTCCCAATATCATGTCTGAAATTATGTGCTGCGGTGGGATACTGTGTTGCTTCTGGGGAGAAGTACTTCTCTGGCCATCCAGGGGCCCTAGATCCCTAAACCCCAAGTGGCCACACTCACTCACTTTGAGCCTGCTCTGGACCTCGGTGCTGTGGCCCAATTGCCCATAACTGGTGGAAAGGGGTGGGGGTCTCCGTCAGCAGCCTGCTGCTCTTCCATGTTGTGGGTTGAGCTCTGCAATGACCAGCAATGAGTCTGGAGACACCAAGCCTTGCCCTGTTCTAGCCACTGCTGCTTCTGCCCACTGGACCTTCTGCTCCTGGATAATGCCCCGGCCTGTGTCTGCACAGACCACCTCCCAGGTGAAATAAGATTCTCCTCCAGCCTGACCAGGCAGTGGCTCAGTGGATAGAGCATCGAACAGGGTTGCGGAGGACACAGGTTCGAGACCCCAAAATCGCCAACTTGAGCATGGGCTCATCTGATTTTAGCAAAGCTCACCAGGTTGGACCCAAGATCGCTGGTCAAGCAAAGGGTCACTCGATCTGCTGAAGGCCCATGGTCAAGGCACGTATGAGAAAGCAATCAATGAACAACTAAGGTATCGCAAGGAAAAACTGATTATTGATAATTCTCATTTCTCTCCGTTTCTGTCTGTCTGTCTCTATTTATCCCTCCCTCTGATTCTCTCTCTCTGTCTCTGTAAAATAAATAAATAAATAAATAAGATTCTACTTCAGGGCTCAGGATGAACTTCTGGCAGAGGGCACCACCCACACTCCATGTAAATCCAGCGAGCCCTGACCTGGAGTTTGAATGTGACACACCCACCTTTTGATCCCTCCTCAGCCTGTTTCTGATTGAGGCAGACCCTCCCCACATGAACCTTTTGAGCACACACACACACACACACACACATACACACACACACGTACACGTACACGCACACACGCGCACACACACACACTCAAACACACACACACTCACGCACACACGGGACATAGGGCTGCTCAGATGGGATCAGAGTGGTGGCTCGACCTGAACAAAACCACACTGGCCCCCTTGTGTTACCTGTGGGTCCCACCCTAAAAAAGAGCCCCAGGTGTCTGGCCTGAGCCCAGACCATCGGCAGCCTTGGCAAAACATACTATCACTTCTGTGTCTTTTGAGGCTGCGGCCTCCTGATGCTGAAAAAGCAAGAGAACATCTAGTCTCTGCCAATGTGTCCAGTGAAGTTAGCTGGGAAGGGGCTGTTTTATAAAGTTGTTGCTTGTTTACCAGGGTCCAAGTTCAGTTGGGCTCTATTGTCAGAATATGATGTCACTCACCCCTGGGTCTCCTACCCAGAGGGTGTTTTCACACAAGAGTAGTGAATTCACTTTTTTTGTGTGTGTGTGGCTGAGACAGGGAGAGGGACAGATAGAGACAGACAGACAGGAAGGGAGAGAGATGAGAAACATCAATTTTGCTGCGATACCTTACTTGTTCATTGATTGATTTTTTCTTATCTTATTTTTATTAATTTTAATGCAGTGACATTGATAAATCAAGGTACATATGTTCAGAGAAAATATCTCCAGATTATTTTCACATTTGATTATGCTGCATACCCCTCACCCAAAGTCAAATTGTCTTCTGTCACCTTCTATCTGGTTTTCTTTGTGCCTCTCCCTGCCCCCTACCCCCGCGCTCTCCTTCCTCGCCCCTTCCGTACCCCTCCACTCTGCCCCCTGTTACCATCACATTCTTGTCCATGTCTCTGTGTCTCATTTTTATGTCCCATCTATGTATGGGTTCATATAGTTCTTAGTTTTTTCTGATTTACTTATTTCACTCCATATAATGTTATCAAGGTCCATCCATGTTATTGTAAATGATCCGATGTCATCATTTCTTATGGCTGAGTAGTATTCCATAGTATATATGTACCAAAGCTTTTTAATCCACTCGTCCTCGATGGACAATTGGGCTGTTTCCAAATCTTTGCTATTGTGAACAATGGTGCTATAAACTTGGGGGTGCATTTCTCCTTCTGGAATCATTCTATGGTGTTCTTGGGGTATATTCCTAAAAGTGGGATGGCTGGGTCAAAAGGAAGTTCAATTTTCAATTTTTTGAGGAATCTCCATACTGTTTTCCACAGAGGCTGCACCAGTCTGCATTCCCACCAGCAGTGCAGGAGGGTTCCCTTTTCTCCACATCCTCGCCAGCACTTATTCTGTTGTTTTGTTGATGAGTGCCATTCTGACCGGTGTGAAGTGATATCTCATTGTGGTTTTAATTTGCATTTCTCTAATGATTAGTGATGTTGAGCATTTTTTCATATGCCTATTGGCCATCTGTATATCCTCTTTGGAGAAGTGTCTATTCATTTCTTTTGCCCATTTTTGGATTGGATTGTTTGTCTTTCTGGTGTTGAGATTTACAAGTTCTTTAAAAATTTTGGTTAACCCCTTATCAGACGTATTGTCAAATATGTTCTCCCATTGTGTAGTTTGTCCTTTTATTCTGTTCCTATTGTCTTTGACTGTGCAAAAGCTTTTTAGTTTGATATAGTCTCATTTGTTTATCCTGTCTTTTATTTCACTTGCCTGTGGAGATAAATCAGCAAATATATCGCTGTGAGAGATGTTGGAGAGTTTACTGCCTATGTTTTCTTCTATGATGCTTATGGTTTCACACCTTACATTTAAGTCTTTTATCCATTTTGAGTTTATTTTTGTGAATGGTGTAAGATGGTGGTCTAGTTTCATTTTTTTGCAGGTAGCTGTCCAATTTTCCCAATACCATTTGTTGTTGAAGAGGCTGTCTTTACTCCATTGTATTTCCTTACCTCCTTTGTCAAATATCAGTTGTCCATAGAGCTGTGGGTTTATTTCTGGGTTCTCTGTCCTGTTCCATTGATCCATGTGCCTGCTCTTATGCCAGTACCAGGCTGTTCTGAGTACAATGGCCTTGTAGTATAGCTTGATAACAGGAAGTGTGATACTCCCCCCTTTATTCTTCTTTTTTAAGATTGCTGAGGCTATTCGTGTTCTCTTTTGGTTCCATATAAATTTTCGGAATATGGGATCTATATCTTTAAAGTATGTGATTGGTATTTTAATTGGTATTGCATTGAATTTATAAATTACTTTGGGTAATATAGACATTTTAATGATGTTTATTCTTCCTAACCATGAGCATTTTATATGCTTCCACTTGTTTGTATCTTTCTTGATTTTTTTTATCAATGTTTTATAATTTTCCAAGTACAAGAATTTAGTCTCCTTGGTTAAATGTACTCCTAGGTACTTTATTGTTTTGGTTGTAATAGTGAAGGGGATTGTTTCCTTAATTTCTCTTTCTGACTGTTCATTGTTGGTGTATAAAAATGCCTCTGATTTCTGAGTATTAATTTTATATCCTGACACCTTGCTGAATTCATTTATCAGGTCCAGTAGTTTTTTGACGGAGACTTTAGGATTTTCTATATACAATATCATAAGGTTATTTATTAAAGAATTGACCTGGAATGCTGAGGTTGCTGGTTTGAATCCCTGGGCTTGCCTGGTCATGGCACATATGGGAGTTGATGCTTCCTGCTCCTCCTCCTCCTTCTCTCTCTCTCTCTCTCCTCTCTAAAATGAATAAATAAAATATTTTTAAAAACTATTAAAAATATGTATGTTTGCTGAAAGCAGATGAAACAAAGGCAAAACCACAAAATGCCCAAGTATCATAAGATATAATACACGAGATGGATAAATAACCCATGTTTCAGAATTGACAATTCACTCAAACGGCATTAATTCACTTAGGAATTCAGTAAGTACCACAAGTCTACTACATGAGCTTTCTATCCTTGGGTACCACAAACTTGGTGGCTAACACAGCATGTGTCTGTTATCTGACTTTATAGATCTCGGGTTCAGGAGAGGATGCCTGGAGGCTTCTCTCCCAGTCTCATGAACTAAAACCAAGCTTCAGGCTGGTGGGCACTTACCCCGAGATTCCTGCCTTACTTGCCTTTCAGGCTTAATCAGATTGTTGGCAGAATTCAGTTTCATGTGGTTATAGTTTTGAGGTCCCTGACACCTTGCTGGTTGTCACCTGGAAGTCACACTCTGCTCCTATAAGGCACTCATATGTCTTCTCAAGAAACCTCCTCTGGGTTCAAGGTCACCAACATTATATCAAATCCTTTCAGTTCCTTGAATTTCTGACTTCTTTCACCTTTGTATTCTGCCACCGGCGAGAGAAAGTTCTCTCCCTTTCAGGGCTCATGTGATTAGATCAAGCCCACCCAGGTAATCTCCCTGTTTTAAGGTGACCTAGGCTACAGAACAGCCTGACCTTAGAGGTGGCATCCGTGCATGCTCACAGTTTCTAGAGCGCTGTGTGGAACCCGGGGGCCCTTCAAAGACTGCTGCATACAGGTAGATATAAGTCTCAAGATCAGGCCCATGTCTGAATCACAGAGTTTTAGAATTGAAGAAAAATTTGGAAAATATTAGTTTAACTTTTCAACTAAAGCATAAATTCTGCACATGGGGAAAAGATATTACATTTAAGTTCACTAATGCAGTGTTTTTCAACCAGTGTGCCATGAGACATGGTCAGGTGTGCCGTGGGGAAATTAAACATGGGTCCCCAAATAACGGACCGCTTGCCGATACAGCCCGTAGAGGCTATGTATCTGGCCCACCGTCAGCCGCCTCCATCCAAACATAAACATTCCCCTCACTATCCCTCCAGCTAACAGCGACAGGAAGAGTGGAGGCACAGGGAATGCTCACTGACCAATCACCTTCTAGGTTTCATCCCGACCACTAGCAATGAACCAATAGTAGGCCGCCTCTCATCCACACCCAGGAAGGTCCCCGCTGGGGCTGCCGCGCACTTGTCATTGTGTGGCTGTGGCGAGTAGTTGAAGCTGTTACTCCTCCCCATGGTCCCGATTTCAAATCCTGGTCAGGACTGGAGGTAAATGTTGCCACCACTAGATGAAGCCTTGGCCTCAGCTGGTTATGTCTATCCTGATGGTGTATATAGATATTTGACCTTTTTCTTTTTAAAAAAGCCCCCCGCAGAGGGTGATACACAATGCATCACAATGTTATCTATATTGTATATGGCCTCCTGAAGGGTCATCTTCTTAAAGAGCTCAAATCTCTATATACACCATCAAAACAGACACAACCAAGGCCCCTGCACCCAGCTGACCATGAGATTTGAACCCACAATCTCAGGGAGAACTCTAGTATTTATCAGAATCCTTACCTAGAAAGCAAACTTCTCAATCTGACAGTAGAGATGCTCTGAGGACTTATGATGTTACACAAGTACCCAACATTTTCTAAAATTGATTTTGTCCAGTCTCTATATAGAGAGAGTATTTGCCAAATTGATTTGAACCTACAACCTTGATGAAAGCTCCAGTATCTATTAGCGGGACTATATATATGAGGGGATACATGGGACTGTATATATGAGGGGTTACATGGGACTGTATATATGAGGTTACATGGGACTGTACATGAGAGGATGTTACGTGGGACTGTATATATAAGGGATGTTACGTGGGACTGTATATGAGGGGATGTTATGTGGGACTGTATATATGAGGGATATTACGTGGGACTGTATATATGAAGGATGTTACATGGGATTGTATATATGAGGGGGTTATCCTTTTTTATTTAACTTTTTTATTTGAATAAATGTAATTTGTTTAAAGGACCTCTGCCAGGCATATTTCACTCTTGTGACAGTTTGGGATCTCAGCAAGACGAGCAAGTGACAGTGATGGAGAAGTTTTTTTTTTTTTTTTTCTTTCATTTTTCTGAAGCTGGAAACAGGGAGAGACAGTCAGACAGACTCCCGCATGCGCCCGAACGGGATCCACCCGGCACGCCCACCAGGGGCGACGCTCTGCCCACCAGGGGGCGATGCTCTGCCCATCCTGGGCGTCGCCATGTTGCGACCAGAGCCACTCTAGCACCTGAGGCAGAGGCCACAGAGCCATCCCCAGCGCCCGGGCCATCCTTGCTCCAATGGAGCCTTGGCTGCGGGAGGGGAAGAGAGAGACAGAGAGGAAAGTGCGGCGGAGGGGTGGAGAAGCAAATGGGTGCTTCTCCTGTGTGCCCTGGCCGGGAATCGAACCTGGGTCCTCCGCACGCTAGGCCGACGCTCTACCGCTGAGCCAACCGGCCAGGGCCGAGAAGTTTTTGATAAGGGAAAATGCAAATGCCGAACAGGGCCCTGGACAAAATTCTGACCCAGATGAAGGCCCTAGTATGAGTGGTCGACAAAAGAAAAAAGAAAAGACGGTGAGCTCGAGGCAATACAGAGAAAGCTATCTTTCATTTGGATTTACTTTCACCGGGGATGAGACAGCACCGACTCCGCTGTGCTTGGTGTGTGGTGAGAAGCTTAATAGCGCCATGGTGCCAAGCAAGCTTAAATGCCATCTCCAAACAAAACACCCTTCCGTTCAAAACAAGCCGATGGACTATTTTATATGCTTACGTACAAACAATGAGAAACGGGCAACTTTTTTGAGAAAAACCACAAAGGTAAATGAGAGAGCCCTCAAAGCTAGCTACCTTGTTGCTGAACTCATAGCTAAATAAAAAAAAGTCCCACACTGTGGCAGAAATATTAATGCTGCCAGCTTGTAAAGCCATTGTAAATGAGATGCTTGGCCCTACCACGGCCAAAGAGATAGCTAAAGTGCCTCTCTCAGAATACACAATTGCCAGATGTATTGATGACATGTCTGTGGTCATTGAAACTGTTGTTTTAGAAAAGGTGTGCATTAGTAAGAAATTTGCCTTGCAACTTGATGAGTTGACGGATATTAGTAGACATTGTCAGCTCTTGGCCAACGTGCGTTTTGTGGATGGAGAAGCCATTAGAGAAAACTTCCTATTTTGCAAGACACTGCCAGAAAAATCAATAGGAGAGAAAATATTTCGGGTCTCATCGGAATATCTTTATAAAAGCGGGCTTACATGGGAAAACTGCACAGGTGTCTGCACTGATGGAGCCGCAGCCATGGTCGGGCGCATCAACGGCTTCGTAAGTAGGGTCAAAGAAAGAAACCCAGATGTTATTGTTATGCACTGTTTTTTGCACCATGAAGCCCTTGTTGCAAAGACCTTACCAGCAGATCTAGCTCCTGTGTTGGATGATGTTGTGAGCATAGTGAACTTTGTGAAGACACAACCTTTGAGATGTCGCTCATTTGCATCTTTGTGTAAAGAAATGGGAGTGGAACATAAAATCTTATTGCTCCACATGGAGGTCCGGTGGCTGTTGCGCGGCAAAGTGCTGGCCCATGTGTATGAGTTGCGAGAGGAACTTAAAGTATTTCTGACAAACGAGAGGTCCGATTACTCAAAGCTGCTTGCAAGTGATGAGTGGTGTGCAAAGCTGGCATACCTGGCTGATAGATTTCATTATCTGAATGAACTGAACACATGGATGCAAGGCTGAAATGAAAACCTGCTCACAAGCACTGATAAAATGAACAGATTCCGTTTAAAGGTGCAGCTCTGGCAACAACATGTGCAGTGTGGCAACCTTGAGATGTTCCCGCTCACCGAGAAACAGCATGATGGCAACACTGCTGCAATGTGCGAGGTGATTGGCAGACATTTGAAAACACTTGAGAAGACGTTGTCATTTTATTTCTCTTCAGCCTTCACAGAATGCCTTGACTGGGTTAGGGACCCATACAGCTCAGTATCCATTGCTGGAAAGGACATGACTTTAAAGGAACAAGAGGAACTCGTTGAACTGAAACAAGATCGTGGTTTAAAGCTAAAGTTTGCTGATCTTCCTTTGGACAGTTTTTGGTTATCTGTTGCCAAGGAGTTCCCCATTCTGAACAACAAAGCTATTTGACATAGCTCCCGTTTTCAACCACATATCTATATGAGCTGAGCTTCTCAAGCTTGACTGCGATAAAAACTAAAAACAGAGAGAGACTGAGAACTGTTGAGGAACAGCTTTGTGTGTGTCTTTCTACCATTCCTGCCAAGATATCCCTTTTGGGTTCATCGGAACCAGCCCAGGATTCACACTAAGTGAGTATAAATACATTTAGAAACTATATTATTAACTATATGTATAATATGTACTGTGTCAGAGTGTCCTTTGTATCATTTTGGTAGGTGGTGTGCCCCAGGATTTTGTAAATGTAAGAAATGTGCTGCAGCTCAAAAAAGGTTGACAATCACTGCACTAATGAATGAAAAAGAGGGATCTCACTCTTTGACCAATGTTCTGCTTAAAAAGTCAGAAATACTGTGATGACATTTGTTCCCAATAATTTTTAATTTTGAAAATTGAATCTAGTTTTCTTTCCTGATATCTGGTAGTCCTATACTTTTTTCTATGTTTTAATGTTCCTGTGACTTTGTTCTGTTGACCTTAAAAATTAAACAGCCAGTTATCTTTATCAGAAAAAAACTTGATATATTTGGGAATAGCAGAGAATTACAATTGAGGACAAGCATCAGACAGCAAAACCTATGGGTAAGTCCAGCAAACAAATGAAAAAAAAGGTTATATTATAGAAAAAAAGGTGGAATTTGAGAGGAGGTGCTTTGAACAAATGTCCTTTGAGGAAAAGAAGCCTTCAGAGTAGTAATAACTTTTCATTGGCAGAGTTGTGACCACTCTCATTGTTTGGGCTTATTGCCAGGCAAGGAGAAAATCTTCCTTCCTCCTGGACAGTAGAAAATAGAGACGCTTCTGTTAGGAATACAAGGGCATCTCTTCCTGTGAGGTGTGTAGTTGACATGGAGTGGTAGTGCCCTCTCAGGCCTTCCACCTTTATTTAAATAAGGTTTCTTTTATTCAGTTTCACAGTGTTACTTTATCCCAATATCTCTTATGAAATATGGGCTGACAAGAAACAAAGCCCTCTAGCTACAGCCTCATTCGATACCTTTTATAGACATTTATCCTGATATTTTCCCGTTACTAAGATAGCTTTCCTTTTCAAATTGTACTTATTTCAACTTCAGACTCATGTGTTCTCATGAGAATCTTAGTGTTCAGAATAGGCTTCTAGAAGTTTGGAAAGCCCACTAACAGCCAAAAGAAAAGACTATAACTTTAAATAACGGCTCCCTGTGATTGAATCTCACCTCATTCACTATACCATTATTTGAAAAATCATCAAATACCCAAGAAAGCATTGAAAGTACCATAAAAGTCCCTAGTACTTTGGGCTGCTTTGAGACCCGTAAAAGAAAACATATCTAAATAAACAAGAGAAAAGAAAAATATTGTTAGAAACATTCTGTGGATTTACCGGTGCATTTGTGATCTAAACACCTGATTATCCCATCATCCCGGAGGACCGGTGTGAGCCTCCACCCTGACACCTTCATCCTGAAAGGAGGGACCTGTGGTGAGCAAACTGCATCTCTATGGGCTTGTTGATTTCTCAAGCAGGATAAAATCATAAAAAGAAAAGAAATGACTACTGCTGTACAACTAGCCATTCAGGAAGCTTCAAGCTTTGAACACATTTTACTTTTGTTTCTTCATTCATTTTGGTCAAGAAAAACCTTAAAGTTTGTTGAAAATATTTGTTAGTTCAATTATGAGTTTGAAACCCGGGGAAAAGCACTGTTCTGTTCTCCAGCCTGGCAGCCTGCTGGTCTGGGTTCCTGTTTGCATTTTGGATACTCAGTCAAATACTGGATCATAGTCTTTCTCATCAAAGTTTACTCTTTCTGTAATATGCCAATATACTGTTGTCATCTGAAATATCATCGCCAAGCCAATAAGTGTCGGTGCCTTCTGAAACTTGACAGGCATGGCACAATCCCTTTTGATGAAATTTGTGTAACACTTAAATTGTTTGCACCCAAAATGTCCAAACCTATATCTGAATTAAATGTTTATTCTTTATTCTTTTATTATTATTATTAAGTGAGAGAAGGGGAGATAAAGAGACAGATTTCCACATGTGTCCCAACGGGGATCCACCTGGCAAACCCTGTCTGAGGACGATGCTCAAATCAATCGAACTCTTTTTAGCAACTGAAGCTGATGTTCTCAGACCAACTGAACCATCCTCAATGCCCAGGGCATTGAGGGCAGATAGACAGACACTCGAACACATTGAGCCACTGGCTGTGAGAGGAGAAGAGAGACTAAAGGGGGGAAATGGAGTGAGAGACAGATGGTCGCTTGTTCTGTGTGCCCTGATCGGGGATCAAACCGGGTATGTACGCACGTCAAGCTGATGCTCTATCCACTGAGGCAACTGGCCAGGGCCTGTTTTTCTTTATTTCATGTGATGCTCCATCTACATGGAGCTTTCTGTGGTGGAACTGGAGTGGAAGTCCCACTTCCCCCAAGTACGCACTATTTAGGTTACATGTGAAATCCACAGAATACAGTGTGTCCATAAAGACATTTTGCTCTTTTGACTGGTCACAGGAAAGCAACAAAGGACGATAGAAATGTGAAATCTGCACCAAATAAAAGGAAAACTCTCCCAGTTTCATACCTATTCATTGCAGTTAAATGTGGGCTTATGCACAGAATTTTTAGGGCTCCTTAGGTAGCTATCCCATATAGCCTCTACAGACTCATCACTGACTGATGGCCTACCAGAATGCGGTTTCTCCACCAAACTGCCGGTTTCCTTCAACTGCTTATTCCACCAAATAATGTTATTACTATGTGGTGGCGCTTTGTTAAAACGCGCTGATATTCACGTTGCACTTTGGTCATGGATTCCAATTTAGCGAGCCACAGAACACACTGAACTTTCCTCTGTACAGCCCACATGTCGACTGGCATAGCCGTGGGATGCTCCACTGTATACACAGTGTTATGTCATGATCTGTGCATGCGCACATGCTGCCACATTATCATACAGAGACTGGGAGGGTTTTCCTTTTATTTGGTGCAGATTTCAAATTTCCATAGTCTTTTGTTGCTTTCCTGTGATTGGTCAAAAGTGCACCGAGACTTTACGGACACATTGTATATTATTATAATCTACATTATATCTCACTCTGGGTGTGAAACACAAGAAGATATAATTGGCTAACATGTAGGTGAACTTCTCAGAACTTAGGTGACTGGATGCTACACTCTCCCACAAGTCAAGTTGTTCCCAATTATTTCAGTGCAACCAAATGTCAGTTGAGAAATGATATAAGAAAACTTTGTTTTAGATCACACTGTAACTTTCAGCTAAGAACTTGGAGAGTTAAAATCAATGGAGCATTGTCATAAAAAAATTCCTCCAGTGCCCTGCAGGGTAAGTAAGTCAGACTTCATTGCACTTAAAGGTATTCAACTGAAAACTATGAAGAGAATCAATGCGCAAACCGGTCTCAGTCTAGAGGTAAGTGGTGTCTATTCACAGGTCCGTTAACTAGTTGAGAAGTAACCCCAAGCCCTTCTTATCACATGATGTATTTCCAATGGATTTCACTTGTGTCTCATGCTCCTTTTTCCAGGGTCCCTTCACTTCTGGATTTGGGCGGTTCGACAACAATTTTTAAATAGAAACATCTCACCTTGCAAGGAGGAGAGACAGGCTGCAGCCTTGGGACAGGGTCCCAGAGGTCTGAGCACTGCTCCTGTGCTCTGCCAACACTGCCATATGGGCATCACAGAGGAAAAGAAAAGGTTCACTATTAACATCAACACACTTTGTGTTTTAGTACAGAGGCATAATTCACTCATTTTTTTAAGTGAGAAAAGGGCAGATAGACAGACACTCACATGTGCCCAACGGGGACCCACCTGGCAACCCACATCTGGGGCCAATGCTGGAATCAGCTGAGCTATCCTCAGCACCTGGGGCTGACACTGGAACCAATTGAGCCATCAGATGAGGCTGGTAAGGTGAGCTTGGAACCAGATAATGGAAGGTCTTACTAGAGCAAGGGAGTTAGAACTTCATCTCCAAAGGAGCAGCTTCATAGGAGAGTTCCTATGGAAGTTCTGAAGCTTCTCAACAACTGCCACTCCGGCCAGGAGGTCTCCGTGCTGCCAGCTGCCACTATGTGTCCCTCCCACCTCCGCTTGGGTAGCACAGCTGTATGGGTCTGAAAGGCTCATTAACATGAAAGCCACGTTCTGATGTCAGGAGTTATGAAACGGCAAGAACTTGGAAAGAAAGCCAAACTATCACATTGTCCCGACTTCACTGATTGGACCACTTTCTGAGCACTTCCTTACTGCTCCACTGCCAGTAACTGCAGACGTAATGGAAGTGTTACTAAGATACTGCCTTGCTTCTATCTTATCCAAGAGACTCCACAGTCTTGCATTGAGGAGATACATCTAATCCATCCAATGGGTGTTCAGGAAATGATGCTGCCTTTCTATGTAATTTGTTTCAGATTTTATATTTTAGTCTTTGATTCATTTTGAATTAATTTTTGTGCAGGGGGACAAACTGTACTCAAGTTTCATTCTTTTGCATGTGGCATTACACTTTTCCCAGCATCACTATTGAAGAGGCTTTCTTTTCTCCGTTGTTTGTTTTTGGCTCTTCTGTCAAAAATTATTTGCCTATATGCATGTGGGGTTTTTTGTTTGTTTGTTTGTTTGTTTGTACTTTTTTGAAATTGGAAACAGGGAGGCAAACAGACTCCCACATGCACCCGACTGGGATCCACCCAGCACACCCACCAGGGGGCGAGGCTGTGACCATCTGGGACATCGCTCTGTTGCAACCAGAGCCATTCTAGCACCCGAGGCAGAGACTACAGAGCCATCCTAAGCGCCTGGGCCAACTTTGCTCCAATGGAGCCTTGGCTGCGGGAGGGGAAGAGAGAGACAGAGAGGAAGGAGAGGGGGAGGGGTGGAAAAGCAGATGTGCACTTCTCCTGTGTTCCCTGGCTGGGAATCGAAACCGGGACTCCTGCACGCCAGGCCAATGCTCTACCACTGAGCGAACTGGCCAGGGCCGATGCATGTGGTTTTATTTCTGGGTTCTTGATTACGTTCCATTGGTCTCTGTGTTTGTTTTTCTGCCAATACCATGCTGTTTCGATTATCACAGCTCTGTAGTGTAATTTGAAGTCAGGTGGTATGATACCTCCAGCTTTGTTCTTTTCTCTCAGGATTGCTTTGGCTAATTAGAGGCTTTTGTGGTTCGATACAAATCTGATTATTTTTGTTCTATTTCTTTAAAAATTGGAATTTTGATAGAAATGTTATTATATCTGTATATTGTTTTAAGTCATATGACATTTTCACTATGTTGATTCTCCAAATCCATGAACAATGAATATCTTTTCATTTCATTGTCTTTTTCAATCTATTTTAATAATTCTTTGTAATTTTTAGTACATAGGTCCTTCACATCCTTTGTTAACTTTATTCATAGGTATTTCATCCTTTTGATTGCAATTGCAAAATAAATTTTTTCTGAAGTTTCCTTTATACTATATAAGGAAACAGTGGATTTTTATACATTGATTTTGTATCCTGCAACTTCACTGTATTTGTTTATTGTTTCTAATAGATTTCAGTGGCATTTTTAAGGTTTTTTATATACAGAATCACATCATCTGTGGCTAGGACTTCCAGACTATGTTGAATAAGAGTGGTGGAAGTGAGCATCCTTGTCTTGGTCCTGATTTTAGAGGAAAAGCTCTCAATTTTTTATTGTTGACTCTCATATTGGCTGAGGGTTTGTTATATATGGCCTTTATTATGTTGAGGTACATTCCTTCTGTATACATTTTTTAAAATCATAAATGAATGTTGTATCTTATCAAGTGCTTTTTCTGCATCTATTGATAATATCATATAATTTTTATCCTTTGTTTTGTTAATGTGGTGTATTACACTGTTTGCATATGCTGAACTCTCCTTGTGCCTCTGGAATGAAACCCACTTGATCATGTTTTATCATTTTTAATGTATTATTGTATTCAATTTGCTAGTATGATATTTTGTTTCAGATTTTTGCATCTGTATTCATTAGAGATATTGCTCTGTAGATTTCTATTTTTGTGTTATCCTTGCCAGGTTTTGGTATCAGGGTTATGTTGGCCTCATAAAATGAGTTAGGGTGTATAGCTTCTTCTATTTTTTGGAAGACTTTGAGAAGGCTAGGTACCAAATCTTCTTTGAATGCTTGATAGAATCCACTAGTGAAGCTATCTAGTCTAGGACTTTTAGTTTTTAAGAGTTTTTATGGTTATTTTCAACTCTTCAGTGTTTATTGGTCTATTTCGATTTTTCAATTCTTCATAATTGGGCCTAAAAAAGATTTATACTTCTAAGAAATGATTGATTTATTTTGGTTATTGAAATTGATAGTATATAGTCTTTCATAGTATTTTAGTATAATCCTTCATGTCTCCATCTTCTGTAAATTAAGATCTTTACCCTTTCTTCTTTGATGGTTTTTATTGTCACAAATTATCCTTGGTTACGCTGTAAGTTTGTTAGTGACCTTAGTTGTACTTTTATTACCCTTTGTTCTTTGTTTCAGGTAAAATAACACCCTTGAGTATTTTCTGCAGTGGGAGGTCTTCTGGTGATAAATTCCCCCAGCTTCTTATATCTAGAAAAGTGTGTGTTTCTCCTTCAAATCTGTTGGATAACTTTACTGGATATATTATTCTTGGCTCTTGATTTCTCTCTTTCAGTAATTTGAATACTCGATTCCACTCTTCTGTCTTGTAGTGTATCTGCTGAGAAATCTAATGATAATCTAATGAGATTTCCTTTATAGGTTACTGTCTTTTTCCCCCTGGCTGCCTTGAGAATTCTTTCTTTGTCATTAATTTTTGACAGTTTTAGTACAATGTGCTTTGAAGAAAGCCCCTTTGGATTGGTCAACTAGGTGTTCTGTTTGCTTCTTGGATTCAAGGGTCTAGCTCTTCCCAACTCTTTGGGTATTCTTATCAACTATTTATTTGAATAGGCTCTTCATTCCCTTTTCCCTCAGTTCTTCTCTTCCTATACCTATTATTCCTATATTTCTCTTTCTGATAGAGTCAGATAGTTCTCAGAAAGTTTTTTTTTTCTTTTTATGTTCAAGTCTCTCTCTTCTTCCCTCTGCATTATTTCTAGGTTATTATCTTCAGTATCACTAATCCTTTCCTCCATCTGATTCACTCTATTTCTTATGCTCACTAGTTCATTCTTGATCTCGTTTATTGAAATCTTCACCTCCAGAATTTCTGTGTGGTTACTTTTTAAAGTTTCAATTTCTTTGGTAAACTATTTATTTTGTTTGATGATTTGTTTTCTGAGCTCATTAAATGGCCTGTGTGTATGTTCTTGCATCTTGTTGAATATTTTCAGAATACAATCTTGAATTTGGTCTCTAATATCACACATTTGTATGTGTTTAAATTTGTTTTCAGGAATTTTTACTGTTCTCTGAGTTGCTTCTTTGTGTTGGTTATTCATGGTATTTGATGAATTTCTTCTCTTTGTAGGTATCTATGTATGAGTGGGACTTCTCAAGCAGATTGACATGAAGAGGTCTATCTATTATTTTCTTGTAGGTGGTGCTGAATATTAGCTCTGTGGAATCTCAGTCTGTACCTCACATTTAGACATTGCAGTCAGTGTAGCTGCATGCGTGGGGGTGGGGTGGGCTGGGGAACCCGGTAGCCAGCCTTCCGTGTTGTTTTGTCCTCCCAGTAAGGGTGACCTCAGGCCCATGCAGGTTCACCTCTTACCCCCAACCGTGGAACCAGTCACAGAATGCACTTTTTTCTCAGGGAGAAAAAATAGTGATTCTAAAGCACCTGTTCTTGGGTTTGCAGATAATGTGCTCTGCAACCCAACACCAAGGGCAAAGGGAGGTGAGCTCTGGGAGCTACCTGAGAGCCAAGCTCCGTGGTTTCTGCAGCTTTGTTTCCCTGTCTGAAATGCTTGCTTCCCAATAACTGAGGCTGCACTCCTGTGCTCTAGTCTTGCCTAGGTCTCTGGGTTCAGCTGCAGCTCATACTACTCACTCCTACAGGAATGCTCAACAAATCTCTTTTCTCTTCCCAGCTGAAGTTAGCACCAGCCACAACCCAAGTCCTCCCCTCTCCATGTTGAGCCCCACCATGAGCTTCCTGCTGCAGGGCTGTGTCCATGGCTCGTCTCAGCTTTTCTAACTTTTGTTTTCTCTTTTCACTCCCACTTGCTTACCTTTAGAAGTTTCAAGGCACGGATTTCTCAGACACCTTTGTGCGTTGAAGAGGGAAACCCTTGTTGACTGATAGCTCTTGAAACTGTCTAAACTTCAAGGGAAGAGAGTAAAGGGAATGTCTTAAACCACCATTTCTCTAATGTCACTCTTGGGTTTTGCCTCTAAAACCTCAGGAGCTGTTGCCTGTCATGCATGTTTTACAAACTACCATTTTATAGGTGAAACACAGAAAGTTACCACAGGAGCAGAGGGATTGGCAAGGCCTTGATGAGAGAAAGCAAAGAATAAGGTTAGACCTACAGAAGTTAGAGCCCGGAGCTTTCAGTGAGAAAAGCAGTGTGGACTGATGTCCATGTTTCAAGAGTGGAGTAGAGACGATGAGATGCTGTGTACATGTTTAGTTGAAAAGATGTCTGATCCAAAATACAGAGGCATTTTACAATAAGACAGTGATCTGTAATGAGCTTCAGTTGAAGTTTGTGATTAATAAATTCAGGACCAATACACTAAAAGTCAAAATATTATAATGGCAGCTCTTTCACAGAGAAGAAAGATAACAGGAGAGGAGAAGTAGAGAGGTTTTCTCTGACCCAGAGCAAAGATGGAGGAACAGGGACCAACACTCACAGAAAGAACAGGAGAAGCATCTGGACTGGGATGCTCTGTTAGGGATATATACCTGCTACACCGGAGCATGCTGTCTCCCTAAAGGACACTTGACCATACTTGAAGGGACAAGAAATTTACACAGGTACACATTCATAAATGAGTCTTCAGTAGGCTCCATGTCATCTTGTTGGTGAGCAAGAGATAACCACCTAGGGTTGTGGAAATGACCAAACACACCACACCTAACACAAAACAGATGAGCTCAATGCTCACATATACTCACAGCCCAGGGAGCAGGACACCAGACAACACGCAGCACCACACAGGAGTTGTACTCAGCAGCAGGGTACACGAGCACTAGCTGTAGTAACAAGAGGTCGGTCCCCCTTTAGTCCCTGCAGAATGATATAGTTGACTGGTTTGAATAATTCTGAGTCTGGCAGGAAACTGAAGATGGCTACTCTGGGGACACAGGAACTGCCCCTGGTCCCCGCAATAAGCAGGGTCATTGGGCTGGGTGACTTTGTCTGTGGGGACAGAGTGGAAAGGGAATGCTGTCAAGGTGGCACATCATATTGAAGCGTGCTTTGGGTCGTGCATTACCATGACCCGATGTGGGGAAAGGCAGGCAGTGCCAACCTGGATCAGAAGCCCAGTGTTTATTCAGATTACAAAATGGCTCTCGAGTTCAGCACCTGTGCAACTGGAAGCCTGCCTGTCTCCTAGTTCACCTGCCGGCGGACCAAGGCATGGTTCACTGCCCGTAAAGTCTGTTTATAAACAAGTGCTGGCAAGGCTTCTACCCTCACGTCAAGGAGTGCAAAGGCCTCCAAAGCAAAGGCTGTATAATATAAGACATAAGGTTTCTTTGTTCAAATTTAAGTAGTGTTTTTCGGGGGAAAACCAACCAAATAGTTTAATTCCATTAAATATGTGAGTCTTTGTAATAAATAACTCCATTTACATTGAGCTCTGATGTGTTGTGTTTTCATTTGTTTTGTTGATTTTAAGTATAAGGGAGCTGAGAAAAAAATTAATTTACAACAGTTTAAACCTTTTTAGTATGCCAACATCTATGTTTGACAGGAAGAACTCTTTTTTTCCCCAAGTGAGAGGAGGAGAGATAAACAGACTATTACATGCACTCCATCTGGGATACACCTGGCAACCCTCTCTGGGACCAATGCTCTGCTCATTGGGGACCATGATCACAGTGGAGCTATTTTTAGCAGCTGAGGTGGCGTCTCCACAGAGCCATTCTCAGCACCTGGACCAATACACTTGAATTAATCGAGGCACAGCTGTGGGAGGGGAAGAGAAAGAAGCAGGAGGGGGACGGTGGAGAAGCAGAAGGTCACTTCTCCTGTGTGCCATGATTAGGAATCAAACCCAGGACATCCACACGCCAGACCAATGGCTCTACCACTGAGTGAAACTGCCAGGACCAAGAAACTTTTCCATAGCTGCCAGGTTCAGTTTCTGAAATAGCATCATTATCTAGAGAAATAGACATACCGACTTTCCTTTGGATGCATCCATTTGTCGCATTTTCAACCACTGTTTTCCACTCAGTCATTCCTTATGGTCTCACTTGCATCGTTTCTCAAATCAAACTCAGATGTGTGGAAATCAACCTCTTGAAAAGCCACAGCTTCTTAGTGACACTACCTGCTCTCCCATGGGTGTGGCTTTCCGTGCTTCAAGGTCACTGCTGTCACTTCAGGCCTGATTATCCAGGAAATGACTGTCTCATCCAGGGGTCACTCAAGTCCCTGCCTCTGTTTTCATTTTGACCTTGTTTTTCTGCCTCTTGGTCATTTCTTAACTGATTAACATCTCCACCTATCTGGTGGACAAAGAAAAAATAAATGAAAGACAATCTAATCCCATTTTCCTGCATCTAGGTGTTGCTGAAGGACTAGGAAACCTGCTGGGAGACATTGAAATGAGCAGGAGATGCTAAAATGTCAGTGCCAGCCTGGTCCTGATATTAGCAACCTCCTTTATGAATCCTGGAGACCCCCAGAGCTGCCCCACCCACAAACACTGGGCAGGTTGAGCCTGGAGATATCCATGCCCCCTGCCCCATTGCACCCAGCCTGTGAGGTACGGGATTACCTCGAGCTGCCCCAATGAGGCCTTCTTTTTTCTGACCGAAGCTTCCAAAGCCTGCTCTGCACTGCCACGTGTTGGTTTCAGATAAAGGATAAACCCAAGGCCTTGGAACCCTGGGTTTTGTACAACTTTCATTTGGGAAATTAAGGCCATTTGTCTTCTCAGATTTACTTGGCACATGTCCCAACAACCAGCTGGGCAGCTCTCTGGCCTGTGCCCTGAACACCCAGCCTCCATGTCAGGGAACACTGTCCCTGCCACCCACACTCTACAGTGTCTCTGATACTTAGAAATCTTATCCCCTGACCAGGAGCTACCTTGGATTACACAACCAGCTGGGATCCAGCCCTGCCTTCCCTCCCTCATGGACAAAGGTTTAGACACTAAACTGTTTTCTTTTTCTTTCTTTCTTTCTTTCTTCTTTCTTTCTTTCTTTCTTTCTTTCTTTCTTTCTTTCTTTCTTTCTTTCTTTCTTTCTTTCTTTCTCTCTCTTTCTCCTTCCTTCCTTCCTTCCTTCCTTCCTTTCTCTCTCTCTCTCTCTCTCTCTCTCTCTCTCTTTCTAAAAGAGATAGATACAAGCAGACAGGAAGCGAGAGAGTGGAGAAGCAACAACTTGTAGTTAAAGCACCTTAGTTGTTCATTGATTGTTTTCTTATATGTCCCTTGACTCTGGGGCTCGAGCTGAGACAGTGACCAATTGCTCAAACCAGCAACCTGGGATCATGTTTATGATCACACACTTAATCCAGCAACCCCGTGTCAAGTCGGTGACCTTGAGGTTTCAAACCTGGGTCCTCAGCATCCCAAGTGAACGCTCTACCCACTGAGCCACCATCTGATCAGCTGAGATTGCTTTCTTGGGAGCTACTTCTGAGGTCAAAATGTTCCACTACTAACCCCTCACCCCAATTCCCTTTTCATCAGTCTGTTTGCAGATGTTATTTAATCATTATATCACTTTTTTCCATACTCCCAGATCATTAAGATTTGTCAATAATTACAATAACTAAGGACTGATGATGAGTTTTGTTAGTTTCCTATTAATGAAATTGGCAGGTCATTTAATCGATTCAAAACATTGAACTATATTCAATATTGTTAAGACATCCACTGTCCCCAAATTGATCTATAAATTTAACACAACTCTACCAAATTCTCACATTTTTTTGTAGAAATTGACAACTTAATTCTAAAATGTGCATGAAAATCAAAATGATCTAGAATAGCCAGAACAATTTTGGAAAAGAACTAAGTTAGAGGGTTTATACGACCTAATCTCAAGGGTAAAAGATGATTAAAGATACAGTAATCAAGGAAGTCAAATATGAGCATGAAGACAGATGTATAGATCAGGGAACTAAACAGAGAGTCAGAAACAGACCATCCATAAGGGGTGAATTGATATTCAACAAAGTAGAGTTGAGAAATGAAGAGTTTTCATCTATAGTAGAAAACTGAATATCCACATAGAAAATAATGAACTGAAATCTTTTAACTCACATAGTACAGTACTCTTTGTGAGAGAAGTTTTGTCCAAGTCCTCATCACCTATACCTGGGAGTATGACCTTATTTGGCAAAAGGTCTTTGCAGATGTGATTAAGGGAAGGACCTTGAGATGAGGTCATCCTGGACTGATCAGGTGGGCCCCAAAGACACAGACAGAAGAGTTGACACATGGGAGAAGACTATGCAGAGATGAAAGCAAAGACCGGAATCACGCTGCCACCAACCGAGGGGCAGCAGGAGCCCCCAGAAGCTGAAGAAAGGAGGACGACTCCCTGGAGCCTTCAGAGGGAGCATGGCCCTCCCAGATTTCTGCCTCAGAGTGGGGACGGAATGCATTTCTGTCATTTGAAGCTACCATACTTGTGGCCATTGGTTATGGCAGTCCTAGAAAACTAATACAATGCATAAAAATTAACTGAAAATGTGCCCTGGCCAGATAGCTCAGTTAGTGAGAGCATCGTTCTGAAACACAGAGGTTGACAATTTGATCCCTGGTCAGGGCACAAAGAGGAGTGAATTGATATTCCTGTCTCTCTCTCTCTCTCTCCCTACCCCCTTTCCTCTCTCGCTAAAATCAATTTAAAAAATAAAAGTAAATTAACTGAAAATGTATTATAGGCTTGAATTTAAGATCGAGAACTATAAAATTTCTAAAATGGAGCCCAAGAAAAAGTCCTTGTGACCTTAGTTGCACTGAGCAAAAATTTCTTAAGTAGGACAGAAAAAAAATTAAGCTAACCACAGAAGAAAAACAAAGTGAAAACAGATACTTTTTGAAAGACACCATTAAGAAAATTAAACAGCAAGCCAGAGACTGCGGTGAGAATACAGAGGAACTGGAACTCTCACTCTGCTGACAGGTATATAATAAAACGTCGCCTGCCCCCTCCCGGCTTCCACCAGTATCCTTGCTCCTTCCCCCTCCGCCCTACCACCACCACAATCACATACCCTCCTGCCCTCGGTCACGTGGACCCAGGCTTGGTTGTGTGGTGTCTCCCAGGGATGTGGTTCCAGCAGACAAGGCTCTGTCCTTCTGCTCCCCTGCCTGGAATCATACAGTACAGATTCCGTTGTGTCTGGCTTCTTTTGATGAGCAACATATTTTCGAGAAATCTCCCTGTTCCTGCAGGCATCACGACTCCATCCTGCCACTGCCGGGGGTAAGTATTTCACTGTGTGCGTAGACCATGCTTTGTTCTCCCATTCAACTGTTAGTGGATCTTTGGGTTGTTCCTGCCTTTCACCGTGACAAATAAAACTTCCGTGGACATTCATGAATAAGTCTTCATGTGGACACACGAAATTTGGGAGCACATGCTAATCGTATGTTTACATTTTTAAAAAAATTACCAAACTGTTTTTCAAACACTTTATCAGGATTATGGGGGAAATATTGCAGGGGTGAGGACAGTGTTAAGAAGGCTCGATGGAGTGGTGTATGGGGTCTTCCCAGGGTGGTGGCACATGTGCTGACTCCCAATGGGTGAGCAGGACTCTGCCAGATGCACGGGGGGGGAGGGGTCTCTGAGACAGAAGACTGTAGAATGTGAGAAGCTCAGGGCTCAGGCTGAGGGAGGAGCTCTGCAGAATTCACCAACAGGAGACTCTCATAATGGAGACGGCCCGGAACTTCTTTACAAAGTAAAGTGATTCAAATCTCTTTTATATTAGTTTTCTATCAGGTATAACAAACTACCACAGATTTAGGAGCTTAACCAACACACATTTTTTTTCATCTCATGAGTTCTGTGGTTTAGGAGCTAGCTGGGCACATGGCCACTAGGCTCCTCGAGGCTGCAGTCCAGTATCGGCTGGCTGTGTTTTCATCTGGACACTCAGCTGGGGAGGGACTGGATCCCACTCCCAGGGTCAATGGCAGCACACAGTTCCTTTCTGTTGGAGGATTCAGGGAAGCTGGCTTCGTCAAGGCCAGCAAAGGACAGAGAGATTCCAGAGTAAATCAGCTAGCAAGAGGGAATCTTATATAATGTAATGTGACCATGGGGGTGACACCCCATCATATTCAGTCAGTTGGAAGCAAATCATAGATCCTGCCCACACTGCAGGGAAGAAGTTCCATAAGGACTTGAACCAGGAGGCTGAGATCACAGGGGCCACCTTATGGTGGTTGTCGTATAGATATCACAACACTGCATCTATATTGACATTTCTTTACATGAATAATGAAGGAAACTCAGGATCTCAATATAGTAATATATAATGGACTTGCCTTGGTGGATGATATACATGTTTTTGCCCAAAATTTGTCCAGATTAGAGAAGGGTTCAATGCAAAAATGATAGGCTCTGTTACTACATGGCTGAGTGCATGAAATCACTGCTGTGCCTGACCTGTGGTGGCGCAGTGGATAAAAACATTGACGTGGAATGGTGAGGTCGCCATGGGCTTGCCTGGTCAAGGCACATATAGAAGTTGATGCTTCCTGTTCCTCCCCCCTTCTCTCTCTCTTCTCTCCCTCTCTCTCTCTCTCCCTCTCCCTCTTTCCCCCTCTTTAAAATGAATAATTTTTTTATATGCAGAAAATCTTTAGGCCTTGGCAGCTTTGCTCAGTGGTAGAGTGTCAGACCATTGTGTGGATATCCGAGTTTGATTACCAGTTAGGGCACACAAGAGAAGTGCCCATCTGCTTCTCCACCTCTTCCCTTCTCATTTCTCTCTCTCTCTCTCTCTCTCTCTCTCTCTCCCCCCTCCCCTTTTACAGTCATGGCTCAATTGGGGCAAGTTGGCCGCAGGCGCTGAGGATAGCTCCATGGCCTCTGCCTCAGATGCTAAAAAGAGCTCAGTTGCTGAGCAACAGAGCAGCACCCCAGATGGGTCGAGTATCACCCCCTAGAGGGCTTGCTAAGTGGATCTCGGTCACAGTGTGTGTGGGAGTCTGTCTGTGCTTCCTCTCCTCTCACTGAATAAAAAAAGAAAGAATGAATGGAAGAAATCACTGCATCTTTAACAAGTGATTATCTTTTGTTCTCAAAGAATGCAGCACTTTGGTAGCTGAAATTCTGTAACTATATAGACAGTGAAGTCCACTGCCCGTTGTTCTTTTTGAGATAACATACTTGTACCACACTGCAGTGATGCATCATTTTACTTTGGCTGCTTATTCATTGATACAATAACTTTTTAATCAACTTGGAAAAATCTTTTTAAGAAGTTGAATGAGAGGAGGCTCCAAGATGGCAGCTGTAAAGCCAGAAGGCACGGCCAGGGCAACTATCAAGACAGCCCGACTCATGCAGGTTCGCATTGGATTCGGACAGTCGGTAAAGAAACAGCGGAGCCAAAAACTGATGGGCCATAGTCTTTAATTCTAGTTTGCACCCGGCGGGCAAGTAAAAATACACACTGGGCTCCAAAACCCAGTCACATTCAGTGCTCACAAAGCCACTGACTTATCCGAGTTTCCTAGAATCAAAGGTTTCTAGCTCACCAGACTTATTCACCTCTGTTCCCCATCTCCTTCCTTATCCCAAATACAAACTCTACACAAACTGGCATCTCACTCAGCACTCCACCATCTTGGCTGCTTCTCCTGGCCTCCTCCACGTGACCTTTCTCTGCTCTCCTCTGCTCTCTCTTCTAATGATAATCCCAGGAACCAAGAGCACAAGTTCCTGTTCTGCCCCTATTTTATAGTGTAGCTTCACAACCTCTAATCCAATATACAAAATAGGGAAGTCTCTAATACAAAGTCACTTCTCTGAGGCATGATTGGATTGTACCACCCCACATCAAAAAGGGTGGGAAAGGCTTAATCCCAAAACCAAGCCCCAGGCTACAATGATCCTGCCTGCCCCCAACACACATTAATATCACCTGGGCGACGGCATCTTTAACAAAGTGAGCATAATACATTTTATCCGCCCAACAGCAGCGGAGTAGGTGGACGCACAGATGCCCAGCTCTCAACACCAAACTAGAATACAAATAAATTTAGGAAAAATCAGCATGAAAAACCAACACTGAACTGCAAGAACAGCTCTCAAAAACCAAGGAGCAAAGAGGAAGCCACAATAATCCTGGTAAGGAGTACCTGAATCTCCTCTGCTTACAGGAACGGAAGGGGGGGGGGTGAGGCTGAGAGCCCAGAGAGGATTTCACAGAGGAAAAAGAGCAGAAACTACTGCTCACAGCCACTTACCTGGCGACCAGGGAGCAAGGTGGGTTGAAAAGACCAGCTTATCTCCCAAATGGAAAGGACAGGGAGAGGGACAGACTGTGAGGGGCTAAGGTATGCAAGAAACGAAATAAAAAAGCTGACTCATTCATGCTGGAGGCGGCCATAGCTGGGGGAGAGACTGAACCTTTCACAAAACAGAGCTGAAGTGCTTCCGGATCAGAGATCTCCGGACATCTATCCAGCTCCAATCAGCGCAACAAGACACAGCTGAAAACAAGAAGTGGGGAGGAGGGGCAGTAACTCAGGTCTCCATGGAGATCTGAGATACACCTCCCCCTACTGAAGCTGAGAAAAAACCCTGCCCCCAGTGAGATTAGTTGGTGGAAGAGACCTTCAGCGTCTCAGGTTACACCCACAGCATTCCTGGTTACAGTTTCAAGGAAGCCCCCTGCTGAGATCAGTTAACAAGACTAGCACCTGTTAAGAAAACAAACAAATCAAGACTTCAAAGCTGCCCAAATCCGAAAGTGGATTACAAATAATAGCTGATACCAACCCAAGAAGACCTAGAAATAACACAACTAAAAACTGGAGGCAGACAACACCAAGCCTAGACTCAACCAACTCTACAAATAAAACAAACAAAAAAAAAGAAGAGAAGACAAAGGAGTGCAATCCAAATGAAACCACAAGAGACACCTTCGAGAGATGAACTGAGTGATATGGAAATAATCAAACTTACAGATGCGGAGTTCAAAATAATGATTGTAAGGATGCTTAGGGATCTTAGAACAACAATGGAGGGGCAGTTTGAAAACCTAAATCAAGAAATAGCAAGTATAAAAAAGAATCAGTTGGAGACGACAAATACAATATCAGAAATAAAGACCACAATGGAAGGAATTAAAAACAGGATAGATAGAGCAGAGGATCGAATCAGCGAGTTAGAGGACAACTGGAATGAAGGCATGAAAGCAGAGAAGAAAAGAGAAAAAAGACTCAAAAAGTCAGAGGAAACTCTTAGAGAGCTCTGTGATAACATGAAGAGAAATAACATCTGCATCATAGGGGTTCCTGAAGAAGAAGAAAAAGAACAAGGGATAGAGACTTTGTTCAATCATATCATAGCTTAAAACTTCCCTAAATTAATGCAAGAGAAACTCTCACAAATCCAAGAAGCACAGAGGACTCCATTAAAGAGAAACCCAAAGAAACCTACACCAAGACACATCATAATTAAAATACCAAAGCTAAGCGATAAAGAGAAAATATTAAAAGCTGCAAGAGAAAAAAAAGTTATCACCTACAAAGGAGCCCCCATAAGGATGACATCTGACTTCTCAACAGAAACACTTGAGGCCAGAAGGGAATGGCAAGAAATATTCAAAGTAATGCAGAACGAGAACCTACAACCAAGACTACTTTATCCAGCAAGGCTATCGTTTAAAATTGAAGGAGAAATAAAAAGCTTCCCAGACAAAAAACAACTCAAGGAATTCATTACAACCAAACCAATGCTGCAGAAAATATTAAGGGGCCTGGTGTAAACAGATCAAAGTGGGAAAAGAATACAGAAAAAAAAAAAAAAAAGGAATACACCTTTAAAGAAGAAAATGGCAATAAACAACTACATATCAATAATAACCTTAAATGTAAATGGATTAAATGATCCAATCAAAAGACATAGGGTAGCTGTGTGGATAAGAAAACAGGACCCATACATATGTTGTCTACAAGAGACACACCTTAGAACAAAAGACACACATAGATTGAAGGTAAAAGGATGGAAAAAAAAACGTTTCATGCAAACGGAAATGAAAAAAAAGCTGGGGTAGCAATACTTATATCAGACAAATTGGACTTTAAAACAAAGGATATAGTAAGAGATAAAGAAGGCCACTACATAATGATAAAGGGAGTAATCCAACAGGAAGATATAACTATTATAAATATCTATGCACCTAATATAGGAGCACCTAAATATATAAAGCAGACTTTGATGGATTTAAAGGGCAAGATCAACAGCAATACTATAATAGTAGGGGCTTTCAATATCCCACTAACATCACTAGATAGGTCCTCAAGAAAGAAAATTAACAAAGAAACAGCAGACTTATTGGAAACATAAGATCAACTCGATTTAATAGATATCTTCAGAACCTTTCACCCTAAAGCAGCAGAATATACATTCTTTTCAAGTGCTCATGGTACATTCTCTAGGGCAGACCACATGTTAGGGCACAAAAGTGCTCTCAACAAATTTAAGAAGACTGAAATCATATCAAGCACTTTCTCCAATCACAACGGCATGAAACTAGAAATGAATCACAGCAGAAAAGCTCAAAAATTCTCAAACACATGGAAACTAAATAGCAGGGTGTTAAATAATGAATGGATTAAGAATGACCCTGGCCGGTTGGCTCAGCGGTAGAGCATCAGCCTAGCGTGCGGAGGACCCGGGTTCGATTCCCGGCCAGGGCACACAGGAGAAGCGCCCATTTGCTTCTCCACCCCTCCGCCGCGCTTTCCTCTCTGTCTCTCTCTTCCCCTCCCACAGCCAAGGCTCCATTGGAGCAAAGATGGCCCGGGCGCTGGGGATGGCTCTGTGGCCTCTGCCCCAGGCGCTAGAGTGGCTCTGGTTGCAACATGGTGACACCCAGGATGGGCAGAGCATCGCCCCCTGGTGGGCAGAGCATCGCCCCTGGTGGGCGTGCCGGGTGGATCCCGGTCGGGCGCATGCGGGAGTCTGTCTGACTGTCTCTCCCTGTTTCCAGCTTCAGAAAAATGAAAAAAAAAAAAAAAAAAGAAGAATGAGATCAAAGAAGAAATAAAAAAATTCCTAGAAATGAATGACAATGAGCATACAACTACTCAAAATTTATGGGACACAGCGAAAGCAGTGCTGAGAGGGAAGTTCATAGCACTACAGGCACACTTTCAGAAGCTAGAAAAAGGTCAAATAAACAATTTAACCCTGCATCTAAAAGAATTAGAAAAAGAACAGCAAGTAAAGCCCAAATGTAGTAGAAGGAAGGAAATAATAAAGATCAGAGCAGAAATAAATGGCATAGAGGCTAAAGAAACAATACAGAGGATCAATGAAACTAGGAGCTGGTTCTTTGAAAAGGTAAACAAGATTGATGAACCTTTAAGTAGACTCACCAAGAAAAAGAGAGAGAGGACTCAAATAAATAAAATTAGAAATGAGAGAGGAGAAATAACAACTGACACAACAGAAATACAAAATATTGTAAGAAAATACTATGAAGAACTGTATGCCAAAAAACTAGACAACCTAGATGAAATGGACAAATTCCTTGAAACATACAATCTTACAAAAATCAATCTGGAAGAATCAGAAAACCTAAACAGACCGATTACAACAAATGAGATCGAAACAGTTATCAAAAAACTCCCAACAAAGAAAAGTTCGGGGCCCGATGGCTTCACAACAGAATTCTACCAAATATTCAAAGAAGAACTAACTCCTATCCTTCTCAAACTATTTCAAAAAATTCAAGAGGAAGGAAGACTTCCAAGCTCCTTTTATGAGGCGAGCATAATTCTGATTCCAAAACCAGGCAAAGACAACACAAAGAAAGAAAATTATAGGCCAATATCTCTGATGAATATAGATGCTAAAATCCTCAACAAAATATTAGCAAATCGGATCCAACAATATATGGAAAAAATCATACACCATGATCAAGTGGGATTTATTCTGGGGAGGCAAGGCTGGTACAATATTCGTAAATCAATCAATGTGATTCATCACATAAACTAAAAGAAGGAGAAAAACCATATGATAATTTCAATAGATGCAGAAAAAGCATTTGATAAAATCCAGCACCCACTTATGATCAAAACTCTCAGCAAAGTGGGAATACAGGGAACATACCTCAACATGATAAAATCCATCTATGAGAAACCCACAGCCAACATCATACTC